>NC_092092.1:73957588-74120088 GCF_045679555.1 Salvelinus alpinus
ACAAGACCTGACAGGGCGTGTCTCTGTCTGTGTTGGCTGACTGAGGGAGCTCCTGTCTGGGTCTGACTTTGAGAAATGCCCTGGATGTTCAACACTACCACCACAGTCAGCCAGGCAGTGTGTTAGTGAGGTGTGTCCAGTGGTTTATTAAGCCTGTGTGTGTGTGTGTGTGTGTGTGTGTGTGTGTGTGTGTGTGTATGTGTGTGTGTGTGTGTATGTATGTGTGTGTGTGTGTGTGTGTGTGTGTGTGTGTGTGTGTGTGTGTGTGTGTGTGTGTGTGTGTGTGTGTGTGTGTGTGTGTGTGTGTGTGTGTGTGTGTGTGTGTGTGTGTGTGTGTGTGTTCAAGGCGTGTGTGTTTGTGTCTTGCAGCCTTTCTGATCTTACCCACTTCCGAACTTACTACGGTAAACTTCCACCCAGTCTGTCCGTCTAACAAAGTCTTAGAGCTGAGCATTGTTTTCTCAAAATAGCCTACACACACCTGCAATGCATAATATGCTTACAGACACCTACAATGCTTTTGTCACGCCCTGACCATAGAGAGCCTTTTTATTCTCTATGTTGGTTAGGTCGGGATGTGACTAGGGTGGGTAATCTAGGTTGTTTTATTTCTATGTTGGTCTGGTATGGTTCCCAATCAGAGGCAGCTGTTTGGTGATCATATTTAGGCAGCCATTTCCCCACTCGTTTTTTGTAGGATCTTGTTTATGTGTAGTTGCCTGTGAGCACTCCATAGCTTCACGTGTCGTTTATTCTTTATTGTTTTTTTGCGTTTCATGGAATAAATATGTGGAACCCAGATGACGCTGCGCTTTGGTCCGAGTATGCTTCCGACGATCGTGACAGCTATGTGTGTCTGGGTCCCTATATCATCCATGTGAGAGGGAGTGCACTTTAACTATCCACTCCAACCAGTAGCTATGACTACAAGAAACATATTTGACCATGAGACAACTCCATCCAGAGAACCAAAGTGAAATCATCATCTTTTAATCACCAGAATATCTGAGTCTGATACATTCCATTTACGTCCTAGTCAGACCAGACCAACACACATCTAGAGAAGGTCTTTCACCAGACCAGACCAACACACATCTGGAGAAGGTATTTCACCAGGCCAGACCAACACACATCTAGAGAAGGTATTTCACCAGACCAGACCAACACACATTTAGAGAAGGTATTTCACCAGACCAGACCAACACACATCTGGAGAAGGTATTTCACCAGACCAGACCAACACACATCTAGGGAAGGTATTTCACCAGACCAGACCAACACACATCCGGAAAAGGCCTTTCACCTGGTGTTTTCACCACTAACGCATCACAGGTGTGTGTGTGTGTGTCTTAGTCTCTGCGTGTCTCTGCCAGGTGTTAACACACACCACACACACACAGACACACACACACACAGACACACACACACCGACACACACACAGACACACACAGACACACAGACACACACACACACACACACACACACACACTCACACACACACACACACACACACACACACACACACACACACACACACACACACACACACACACACACACACACACACACACACACACACACACACACGCACACACGCACACACGCACACACGCACACACACGCGCACGCACACACACGCGCACGCACACACCATGACACACCCTACTGTTCAACTCTCTCATTAGCTAAGCAGTCTACCACAACATAGCTCACAGCAACCAGGTCCCTAATGGTTTGAATAAGGATCTGGTTATAGTTCTAGGAGCCTTTAACATGTGGTTGGAGCTGGAAAAGAGAGGCAACTACAAGCCACTCTGGACAAGAGCATCTGCTCAATGACTAACATGTAATACAAATGCAACTGTTGGCTATAATATGTCTGTAATAGCAGTTTTACTATGCGTCATTACGAAGCTGAGTCAACTGAAGAAGAAAAAAACCTCAAAACATGATCATTGAGATAATGTTTACTGCACGAGTACGACTGTGTTTTGTCACAAAAGGCTGACACCAAGGGAGAATCTCAATCGCATTTCTTCACATCCTCTCTCCTCGCCTCCGTCACAAAACCCATTGGATGAGAAAGTCAGTCCCCTCTGACCTTGTCCTCCAATGGGTTTTGAGAAGGAGGCGAAGAGAGAGGACGCGAGGAGTCAAGGAAATGCAGTTTAGATTCTCCCCAATATAGACTACTTCAGAAGCTGTGATGTTCCACTGCTGCAGTGTACGATGCCCCCAGGTGGGGAAATGGGGAAGCTCAAAATAAATACCTATCAGCATAATAATATTCTGTCTATTCTGGGAGAACCTAGAGAGCAGGTACTTAAAGTTGATGATTTAGGCTTGGATTCAATGGGATCATGGACGATCCGCCCTACCGTGCGATTAAAATGTAAAGGCTGCATTCACATAAAAGCTGCATATGTCGGCTCAATCGGAAATGACCTTTACTTTTCAATTGCGCTGTTACGCAGATCTTCTGCAGTCCGGATTGAATCTGTTCCTTAGAAACGGAAGTGTAAAGATCTGAGCAAAATGTTATCCTTTACACTTTAAGACATGGGTATAAGACAACTGCGAATGAATGATGAGTGATGTAGTGTGTGTGTAATGTTATTGGGTTAACAGAATCAAGAGTAAAGTGTAGTTGACATGGCATTGCTATCCAGGGAAAAGGGTAACACAGAAGCTATTCAGGGCTGATGCAACATTCCCAGAGTAGAATGAAAACAGCTACAGTATGATGTCATCTCTGTACTGTAGTGTTCTGTTAACCTCTCCCATAGCTGCACTTCCTCTCCTCGCCACTAGATGGCAGTCAAAGCCCAGAGAGATGGACCGCAGGGCAGGCTTGACCTGGGTGTGTGTGTGTGTGTGTGTGTGTGTGTGTGTGTGTGTGTGTGTGTGTGTGTGTGTGTGTGTGTGTGTGTGTGCGTGCGTGCGTGCGTGCGTGTGTGTTGATGAGTACTTTTGAGTGGGTGGAGTATTAAAAAAAAGTCCCTGTTGAAGATTATTGGTGCAGTAAGGCCAGGAGTTTCTCTTGTTCAAGTCACATGGTCATTAGGGACCAGACTTTGGGCGCGTTCATCTGCGCAGGCGTTGCTGATGCATGCCAGATCTTCCAACGACTGGATATGTATTTTACATCATTACGTTATAGCAATCTGGTGGCCGACGGCACAATCATGACGTGGCACGCAACCATTGGTTGATCCATGCAATGTGCAGGGGAGATCGACTCTTCTCTTGGTCAGGCCACATGGTCTGGAAAAACTCCAGCTGCCAGGTGTTGGATTGAATCCCAGCCTACAGTATATGTAGGCTATCTATTCAGAAATATTAAGGCAGAACAGACCAGGGCATTCTACAGTAGTTTTATTACATTCAATATTTTACACATTTTTATTGGTGTCATTGCATCTTCTCTGTGAACAAAACCTACTCATTCAGAAATAAACAGAGAAAAACATGACATCTTCCCAAGATAGCAGTTTCAAGTTTGTGGGAGATATTAGTTTTAATACAAAGTGAATTTATTTCAAATATTAGATGTATGCATATGCATGATCAGTTGAAACATGTATCGAAATGTAATGTAAATGCGAACAGTAAGTGTTTGTTTAGATTTAATGAACAATCTATGAGAATGGATAAGGCACACCTTTTGGCTGTTAGGTAACCAGTAGAAAATGGTCACTTTTTGTTTTTGTCAAAGAAAAATAAAATAAGTAATCCCAGAAAGATCATCAAGGACCTTCAATATGATCATGTTTTTTCTCTTACCAAATCAATGCATAAAAAGCTAACATAATCAGGCAATCAGACGAATAAAAAGCAGTGAAGAACATAAACAACAAAACAATAAAACAACAAACAACCACAACTAAAGAATCATTCTCTCCAGTCCAGTTGCCAGGGAAACAAAGCTAACAATAAGGTCTGAGTCTAACATTAGACCTCCTCATGTACACCCTGGCCTGGCTGTATTCTGAGACCCTACAGGCACCAGGAAGACGGCTATTTCAGACGACTATTTCAGGCCCTCTTACCCCCCGTGTTGGGCAGACTGGAGGGTTGTTTGTGGTAGCAGTCCGGGGGGCTAGTGTTCATGCCTGTAGGGACGTAGTACATGCTCTCCAGGTAGCTCTGGTCCAGAGGTGCATGACTCTGGGGCTCCGGCTTGGAACCCTGGCTTCCGGGGCTCCCGTAGCCGACCTGAGCCCCATTCTGGTGCATCGTCCCTGGGGCTGGAGCCTCTGGGTGGCGGGGTGGCTGGGGCTGGGGGTGAGGTGCAGGTGGAGGGGGGCCATAGGGGAGGTACTGGGGTGCGGGGGCGTACATGTTGGGGTTGTGGATGGAGGAAAAGGGGGCCGCAGAGGCGGGGGAGTAGGGGGCGGCCGAGGTAGGGTAGAGGCCTGAGTGAGACATGGTACTCTGGGGGATGAGCACCTCCACGTACTGGCCCGTCTCTGGATCAAACAGCATCTTCCTCAGTGGCTGCACAGGCACCTCAATGTAGAAGTACTTCCCCGTGTCAGGATCCATGAGGACCCTGCGAGGGGTTTGCCCGTACCCCAAACCACCAGTACTGTCTGGGTAGTCAGACCCAGACAGACTCCCATACTCAGACCCATAAGATGGCCCCAGGCTCTGTGGGCTGCACAGGTACTGAGGGTCCATAGGGGGCAGATTAGGAGAGTGGCTGTGGTCACTGTAGAGGCCCCCAGAGACAGGTGGCTGGCCATGAGGGGAGCGGTGGAGCGGGGGGGCCCGACGGGGGTCCATGTGTTGGGGGTGCTGGAGAGGGCGGTCGGTCAGGCAGGGCTGGAGCATGGAGGGCTGGGGTTGGTGGAGGGACTGGTACATGCCTGGGGGGGGCTGGGGGGGGCTGGGGAGGGTGGATGATTTGGGAGAGCTGGGCTGGTAGCTGATTAAACTCAGAGGCTGGGGATCTGCTCTGCACTGGTGTGGGCGGAGAGGGGGTTGACCCCCCATGGAGTAAGGCAGCGCCTGGCCGGGGGAGTGGGAGGGGAAGGGAGGGGTGTGGGGGGAGTGGTGGTGGTGAGGGGGTGTGAGGCCGTGAGAGGGGCAGCCAGAGGTGCAGGAACAGGGAGGGGGACGGGAGGAGACAGAGGAGAAGGAAGAGGAGGGGTGGTAGCGGTTCAGCTTCCTCTGGGGCAGGTCAGGTAGGTGGAGGGGGCTGAACCTCTCTCTCTCGTCGTAGCTAGGGGGGTCGTCTGATGCGTAGAAATGGAGGTTGTCTACCCTCTGCGAGTGGTCGCTGGACAAGGATCTGTGTATGGGCTGCTGTGTGTGTATGTGGTGTGTGTATATGGGGGCCTGTGTGTTTGTGGATACCGTGGCAGGTTGGTTTGTACTGTTGAAAGTAACCGGCATAGTTTGCTCCTGAGGGCACACTTTTGTTGTTTTGAGATTGTGAGGGTGGCTGGTTATATTCACAACAGCTGACTGGCTTGAGTGTTTGGCAGGGGCATGGGTAGGGACTTGGGCAGGGACTGGGGCAGCAGGGGCGTGGGTAGGAGCTGGGGCTGGAGCTGGAGCTGGAGCTGGCGCTGAGACTGTGAGGGTTGTGGGTCTCTGTGTGTAGCTGGGGGCCTGTCCTTGTCCTTGGGTTGAGGCTCCTGGTTGCTTCGGCCTTTCATTGGCGGTCTCTGTGTCTACTGTTGTTGATGCTGGTTTGTGAGAGAAGCTAGCGATGATTGTTGTCTTGGTAGGTGGAGGCCTGTAGCTGGACACTGCAGAAACGGATAACTTTTTATTATAGTTAGACGCTGGGGTCGAATCGTTCGATAGATGTCTGTGGATCGTTGTAGCTGGTGGTTTCTCATTGGGCACAGCTCTATCCTCTTCTGTGTGCTGTTTGATGCTTGATGTTGCCTCCGCCTGTTTCTGCTGTGTTTCACTGGACAGTGAATTTGCATCTGTTTGTCTGAACTTTGGTTTCGGTGCCACTGGTGGGCCGTTGGCTATTGAGTGAACCTCTATAGTTTGCGGTCTGGTGCTTGACGTGATGGTCTTCTCTTGTTTATCTTGTTTATGTATTTCTTTAGACAACGACCTCACCTCGATCACTTGTGGTCGGTATCTTCTCATCAGTGCTGGTGAGCCTGGTAGAGAACCTGGTAACTTAGGTGAGTAGGTTGATTTCTTCACTGTCTCCTTTTCAGCAGTGTCTTCTTGTGCTTTCTTCTGTGGGGGTGGTGGTGATGATGCCGTGCGTTGCTCTATGTCTCTGACTGTAGCTCTGACACTAACCCTCTCCTGATTAAAAGTGGTCCTAACTCTGTCATCAGTTTGAGCGGAGACTCTTCGAAGCCTGGGAGAATTTGGGACCGAATGGGTATGAGAGGAAGAGACTGATGCATTGACGGAAGATGACGAAAGGGATGAGGCTTCTTGCACAGTGCTTGAGGATGATACGGATGAGGCCGCTTGCACAGTGCTTGAGGATGATACGGATGAGGCTGCTTGCACAGTGCTTGAGGATGATACGGATGAGGCTGCTTGCACAGTGCTTGAGGATGATGCGGATGAGGCTGCTTGCACAGAGGATGTAGACGAAGATGAGTAGGTTCTCTGTCTGTGTGAGTCACTCGTACCCCCGTCTGAGGGTTCCTGGGTCTGAAGAGGGATCTCTATTTGGTTGATATGTTTCCTTGGGACCCCTCCACCCCCACCTTCACCCCCACTCCTTGTTATCTCCTCTGACACAGCCTCAGAGACCACAGACCCAATATCTGCCTGGTAGCCCTTCTCCTTGACCAGTATGGACACAGAGTGGCTGGGGGTAGGGGTGGGGGTCTTGGTGGGGACAGAAGAATGTGGAGTGCCTTGAACTGGAGCTGGGGATGAGGTTGGGGCTGGAGGAGAAGCTGGAGCTGGTGAAGCTTTGCGACCAGGTGAGGAGACCAGGGTTGGAGCTGGGGCTGGGGATGAGGTAGGAGCTGGGTAGACTGGGACTGGGACCAGGGCTGGAGAGACTGGAGTAGGGCAGGAGAGAGCAGGAGACGTCGGGGCCGGGGAGGCTGGAGCTAAGGCTGAGAATGACTTGGGCTTATTGGATCCATTCTGTAGCACCAGAGAAGCACTAGAGACTTCTTTGTCTTTAATGGGGAGTTTAGGGCTGCTGCCCAGCATAGGTGGCTTTGTATCTCTTCTCACCACTTCAGGTTTGTCACTAGACTCTGATACACTTCGGTGTCTCCTGGTTACTCTCGGTGACTCTGTTTCACTGGGTTTCACCTTGGTGTTGCCTGTTTCTATTTTGACAGTGTCCTGTACAAGGGTATTGTGTTGGTTTAACTCTGTCACAGCTACTTCCTCTGTTGTGCAACTCTTAGCTGTTACATCAGAAGGGTCCTTGAGTACTTTGGTTGTATCTGTGGACACCTGCTGTAAAGAATCAACCTTAGAGAAATGTCTAGAGGCAAACCTGTCTGTTTGGTTGAACGTTCTTGTTTTGTTTTTGTTTTCTCTCCAGCTGACAGCTTTGTATTCTATCTGCATTGGTTGAGGACGAAGCATCGGCTTTTCCTCTTCCTTGTCTTCACATCTCTCCTCACTCCTTTCCTCCCTCCTCTTCTCTTTTATATCCACCCCCCTTTCCTCTCCCTGTTCCTCTCTCCTCTCCTCCCTCCTCTCCTCCTTCTCTGGTGCTGGAATGGCCTTGAATGACAGGTTGTATGTGTTTTTCACCAGCCTTCTCACATCTCTCACTTTGTGCAGGGGAGCTTTGGCTTTACCCTTCCTATTGGCATCCACATTCTCAGTCTGTTCATTCATCTTGTTCAAGGTCTTCATTCCCTTCTCTTCTTCTATGGTTTCTCTATGAGAAGTCTCCACTCTCCTGTCTTCTTCTCTGGTTTCTCTATGTGAAGTCTCCACTCTCCTGTCTTCTTCTCTTGTTTCTCTCTGACAGGTCCTCCCAGGGGAGGCAGTCTCGTGTTTAACCTCAAGTTTAGTTTCCAGCTCGGGCGACAGTGAGACGTTTAGAGAAGCGGTTTTCTTTTTCTCTGTAGCAGGGCTGGGTTTTAGAGTGATCTCTGGTGTTTTGGATGTGTAGGTGCTCTTGATGCTCGGATGTTTATGGTTTCCAGAGTCAGAGTGGTAGTCCAGCTTTTTTATGTTTGTCATTCCTGCCTGCGTGCTGTTGGCTCGAGTGGCAGCAGGAACGCCGGTGTTCCGGGCAGCTGCATCTGCTGAGTCACCTCCCTGTTTGTCATCCTTCTCCTCCCTCCGTTTACTGTCATCCCTCTCATGCCTACATTTACTGTCATGCATCTGCTTTACTTCCATCCTGGTGTTCTTCTCTGTGGGTTTTGTACTTTCAAACGGGAACACCAGTTCAGACCTCATCTCTGGTTTGACCGGGTCAGTTCTCCAAGAGTTTGGGTTTCTGACAGGAGATTCAATTCTGTCATTGTTTCTCTGAGGAAAACTAGTAGTATGCGGTTCAGACCTCATCCTAGGGCTAACATGGTTAGGGGTTCTGTTGCAGTGAGATTCAATTCTAATGTTTCCCTGAGGAGAGTTAACTGGAGCAAAACGTGCACCAGGACTCATCTCAGGGGTTGTGCAGGTTGGTTCAGGTCTCTTGTTGCTTCGCAGTGGAGAAGTCGAGTTAATATTAATAGTATGGTTCGTTGGTCTAATACTGGGTTTCCCCCCGAAACTTCTCTGTTGTCTGTTTACGTCAGTGTTTGGGCTCGTCTCTCTTCTCACAGCCAGGTCCTCAGAGGAAAGACTGTCTTCTGAATTTATGCTGGAACTCAGATTCTGTGTCTCTGGTTTAGGGGACTCTTTAATGGTTGACACTTCACTCTCAGGAGGAGGAGGGGTTTTGTTCTCGGAGGGGCTGCGGTCACCTCCTCCTTCCTGGTCGGTTTGTTTACCAACATTCTGTATCTTCTTGGAGAGGATGCTCTTGATCAGGCAAGTGGCCATCTTGGTTTTGGTACATGTCTCGTCAAGGGACAAAGACTTCTGGAGCTTGCCCTTCCTTTCGGTCTGCTCAGTGGCAGGTTCAGGGCAGGGTTCCGGGCGATAGGCTTCCTGCAAAGCAGCAGGTGTGCTGTGTTGTCTCTGCAACGTCTCTCTGTTGTGTCTCTGTAGAGAAGGACTCTCCTTTGTAACCACAGGAGCCACAGGAACCATTACAGGACTAGGAACCATGATGGGACTACCATCACTGTTCTCACCCAGCTTCACCTCGGCCGTATTCCTTCTTTTCAGCTGGATCTGTCTCTTGGGCACTCCTCTCCTCACCTTCTTGGGTTCCTCTCTCTCCACAGCCACGTCTACACACTCGAAGCTGCCCATCTCATATTTTTTGGATGGGTCCAGGCCGTCGAGGGGTGGATAATAAGCCCCAGAGGAGGGCTGCTGCTGCTGGCGTGGAACTGGGAAGTCTTCATTGTCCAGCCGTGGAGCAGACCCTCTGAGGTCGGCGTAGGCCAGCCAGGCTGCATTAGCCCCTGCTGGGCTGTCCTGGATGGAAGGCTGGGAGGCTCCGGTGGAGGAGCAGTGGCTGGAGTTGTACATGTCCAGGTAGTCCACCTGAGGGGATCCAGAGGACAGGCTGCGGAAGGCCACGTCACTGAACCACTTCACCTCGTTGTCCTCCTCATCCAGCTTGCTGCCCATGCTGGAGCTGGGGCCGTCGACTGAGACGCATCCAGGAACGGAGCTCCCGAGCTGGGATATCGCAGGCTTGTGCTTGGGCTCTTGCTGCAGCTTCTTGGTAGGTCCAGGTCCACCTCCTCTGGCTGTCTCTGGCTGGGAGCTGTGTGCAACTCTGTGCAGTATACCGTGTTGTTGCTGTTGTAGCTGTTGTATCTGTTGTAGTCTGGTGGTGAGCAGGCTCTCTGAATAGGAGCGCGCTGCTGGCATTCCCTGTCGACTCTCTCTGCTTGTGGGAGCTGCTTCGCGGCTTGCAGGCCCTTTTCTATTCCTGGCACTGAATGACAGGTCAACCTGTTCCCCCTTGTAACTGGCCTCCTCCTGCCTCCCCTCCCCCTTTCCGGGCACCCGCTCCTCTCCCTGCCTCTCACTCTCCCTTTCTCTCTCCCTCTCCGCTTGCCACTCCCTCTCCCTCCCCATTGCCCTCTCCCTTTCTTCCTCTCTCTGTCTCTCCCTTTCCTCTCTCTCCCTCTCCCTCTCTCTTTCCTTCTCCTCCTCCTCCCTCTCCCTCTCCTCCATCTCCCTGTTCGTTTCTCTTTCCCTCTGCCTCTCTCTATCCCTCTCTTGCATCTCCCACAACATCTCCCTCTCCTCCTCCTCCTCCTCCTCCTCGTCCTCCTCCTCCTCCTCCTCCTCCTCCTCCCTCTCCAGCATTTCCAGGCGTGTTTGGCTGTTGTAGGCCCTGTTGTTGCTGTCACCAGAGGAAAGAGTGGGGCTTCCCCTGGATGTCACAGCTCCTATAACAGACTCCATCATGTTCTCAGGCTCCATTATGGCCTCAATGGCCTGGGTCTCAGAGGCACTGGTTCTCCTGTTTTCCCAGTGGCCGTGTGGCCTCGCTGGGGCCGGGGGTATGATGTGTACTGGAGTGAACCTGGTGAGGGGAGGAGAAGGGATGTCTTCCTTACTCATTTGATGAGCCATGTCTTCTTCAGTTAGCCTATCTATGGTTTTATTCCTAGGGTTGGGTGAGGTTTCTCTACATGGGTGCTCAGGTGTAGGAGACTTGTGTGAGGGGTTGCTGCTGTCACTAAGGTCAGGGGTTAGAGATGAGGCTGGATGTTTAGGCTCCAGATCATCCAGTCTCTGGACAGGTGAGTTACCTGTAACCCCGTGGTCAGGTGAAAAGGAGGGGCTCCTTCCTCTTGAAAAGGAAGTGGGATCAGGTGAGATGTGTCTGACTTCAGGTGTTAAGTTTCTGATTTCAGGTGTGAAGTTTAGGATCTCAGGTGTGTGGGCAGAGAAGTTGTAGGGGACTGGAACTTCTCCTAGTACAGGTGAAGAGGTGGTCTCTCTACTCTCTTCAGTAGGTGATGCTTCCCTGGAGTCGTGAGAAAGGTGATTACCCAAGGGGTTTGAGGTGCCGTTAGTGATGAGTCGCTCTGATAGGCTACCAATACACCTCTCAGGTGAGCTAGGCGAAGCCCTGCGTTCAGGCGAGTAAGCAGGAATCTTTACTCCAGGTGAGCCAGGCGAAGCCCTGCGTTCAGGCGAGTAAGCAGGAATCTTTACTCCAGGTGAGCCAGGCGAAGCCCTGCGTTCAGGCGAGTAAGCAGGAATCTTTACTCCAGGTGAGCCAGGCGAAGCCCTGCGTTCAGGCGAGTAAGCAGGAATCTTTACTCCAGGTGAGCCAGGCGAAGCCCTGCGTTCAGGTGAGTGGGCAGGACTCTTTACTCCAGGTGAGCCAGGCGAAGCCCTGCGTTCAGGTGAGTGGCCAGGACTCTTTACTCCAGGTGAGCCAGGCGAAGCCCTGCGTTCAGGTGAGTGGCCAGGACTCTTTACTCCAGGGGAGTCGGCTGAAGTGTTTAGCGCAGATGACGATCGAGCAGTTTCCACTCCAGGTGAGGGGGCTGTGTACCGGCGCAGAGGTGAGGGGTTTTTATATGTTGGATAAGGTGAGACAGTTTGACTCTTCGGAGGTGAGGGGGCTTTATACTCAGGTGAGAGGTTTTTATATCTGGGTGGCTCAGGTGATTCAGCTATGTCTCTAGTCTCAGGAGGATGTACGATAGAGCTGTATATCCCTGTAATCTCAGGTGAGGAGTTGCTACCTCTGCTTCCAGGTGAGGAACCTCTACCTATAGAGTCAGGTGAGAGACTGTTCCGTCTGTTCTCTTCGGTAGGGGTGGTGCTCTTCCTCTCAGGTGACAGGTGTGTTCTGCCTCGTGGCTCAGCTGAGGAGAGGAGACCGTTGATCTCAGGTGTTGACACCAGCACCCTGGCTTCTATGGAGAGGATGGAGTAGGTGATACCTGAGACCTGGGGGGAGGAGGAGTTGAACCGAGGGTCCAGGGACTTGGCCTTTACCTCTTCAGGTACCTCAGGTGTGAGGTCTCTTTTCTTGATCTCTGGTGTGGAGGATGTGATTCTGATCTCAGGTGATTGCGCTGTGCTCCTGGGTTTTATAGGAGGGCTGGAGTACCTTACTTCAGGTGAGGGGGTTCTTGATGGGGTTCTATTGTAACGTGTTTCAGGTGAGGGGGTTCTTGATGGGGTTCTATTGTAACGTGTTTCAGATGAGGGGGTTCTTGATGGGGTTCTATTGTAACGTGTTTCAGGTGAGGGGGTTCTTGATGGGGTTCTATTGTAACGTGTTTCAGGTGAGGGGGTTCTTGATGGGGTTCTATTGTAACGTGTTTCAGGTGAGGGGGTTCTTGATGGGGTTCTATTGTAACGTGTTTCAGGTGAGGGGGTTCTTGATGGGGTACTATAGTACCTTGTTTCAGGTGAGGGGGTTCTTGATGGGGTTCTAATATAGCGTGTTTCAGGTGAGGGGGTTCTTGAGGGGGTTCTCGATGACGTTCTTGTCCAGGTGTCTGTAGATGAGGAGGAACCTGAGTGGTATGAGCTAGTTGAGGAGGATGAATCTGATCTGAATTCAGGTGTGAGACTCGTTGACCTGAGTAGTTCAGAACTTTGTGGGATACTGGCTAAACTGACTTCAGTTGTGACACTGGTTGACCTGAGTTCAGTTGGGACACAGAGCAGACTGAGTTCACGTTTTACACTGGTTGATCTCAATTCAAGTGTGATGCTGGCTGATCTGAGTCCAGCTGGGGCACTGGTAGACCTGAGCTCAGGTGAGGAGGTGACAGGTGTAGGAGGGGTGTACCTGGGGGCAGGTGTTGAGATGGTGCTCCGAGCTTCCTCTGAGGAGCTCAGGTCTCTCTCTGAAGGGGACAGGTGAGGTATGAGTTCAGGTGTACTGACAGAGTCCTCTAAGTCAGGTGTACTGACGGAGTCCTCTAACTCAGGTATACTGACAGAGTCCTCTAACTCAGGTGTATTGACGGAGTCCTCTAACTCAGTTTTACTGACGGAGTCCTCTAAGTCAGGTGTACTGACAGAGTCCTCTAAGTCAGGTGTACTGACGGAGTCCTCTAACTCAGTTTTACTGACGGAGTCCTCTAACTCAGGTGTACTGACGGAGTCCTCTAACTCAGTTTTACTGACGGAGTCCTCTAACTCAGGTGTACTGACGGAGTCCTCTAACTCAGTTTTACTGACGGAGTCCTCTAACTCAGTTTTACTGACGGAATCTTCTAACTCAGGTGTACTGACGGAGTCCTCTAACTCAGGTATACTGACGGAATCTTCTAACTCAGGTGTACTGACGGAGTCCTCTAACTCAGGTGTACTGACGGAGTCCTCTAACTCAGGTGTGGAGGTTCTGCTGAACAGGTCAGGTAAGGACACTCTCCATTGATTGTCCAGTGAGTATGCTTTATTCCTAAAGTCAGGTGAATAATATCTATTCCTAAAGTCAGGTGAATAATCTCTATTCTTTAGCTCAGGTAAGGATGAGGTGAGGCCTCCTAGCTGAGGGGAGATACCTGTACCTCTAATCGTAGGTGGGGATGAAAGGGATGAAGGTTTAGACTCAGGTGTTATGGCTCTAACCCTAGGTTGAAATGACACTATGTAATCAGGTGAAAAAGGGTTGGCTATTAACTCAGGTGAGTGGCTGATGTTCCTTGGTTCAGGTAAACACTGAGCTACTCTGGTCTCAGGTAAAGACAGACTTTTATCGTCAGGTGAGGAGGCTGTGCCTCTGACTCCAGGTGAGGAGGCTGTGCCTCTGACTCCAGGTGAGGAGGCTGTGCCTCTGACTCCAGGTGAGGAGGCTGTGCCTCTGAC
This sequence comes from Salvelinus alpinus, assembly GCF_045679555.1. Taxonomy (NCBI): domain Eukaryota; kingdom Metazoa; phylum Chordata; class Actinopteri; order Salmoniformes; family Salmonidae; genus Salvelinus; species Salvelinus alpinus. Next base: position 73,971,426 of record NC_092092.1, read on the forward strand.
TCCAGGTGAGGAGGCTCTGTCTCTGGCCTCAATAGAATGCACAGGGACCACGGATTCAGATGAGGGGCTGGAGTATCTATTCTCTGGTTCAGGTGTCAGGTGCGTTTCCCTGCACTGTGGTGAGGGGGCAGGTGAACGCTGGACCACCGATGGAGCTGAACCTTTACCGTCAGGTGAAGGTGTTGTAGTATTACTGTAGCCAGGTGAAGGTGTTGTAGTATTACTGTAGCCAGGTGAAGGTGTTGTAGTATTACTGTAGCCAGGTGAAGGTGTTGTATTATTACTGTAGCCAGGTGAAGGTGTTGTAGTATTACTGTAGCCAGGTGAAGGTGTTGTAGTATTACTGTAGCCAGGTGAAGGTGTTGTAGTATTACTGTAGCCAGGTGAAGGTGTTGTAGTATTACTGTAGCCAGGTGAAGGTGTTCTGTTTCCACAGATAAGGCTAGGTTCCTCAGGTGAGGAGTCAGCTGTCCTCCGTCCAGGTGTTGGAGCTGTGTTTCCTTGTTCTAATCTTGTGCTGACGTCCTTACACGTCCCCAATGATGCTGTGTTGTTTCCTGCAGTAGCTAAAGGTCCTGACTCCCAGCCTTCAGATAAATTATAATTATTCTCCCTCTGCGTTGGAGGACTGAGCTTCTCTCTAGAATCCTCAAAGTTCTCTGGCTCTGTGTGGTAGGAACTTGTCGAGTCGTTCAGCTCATCTACCACAGGGGGTGACACTTGGGGCGACTCTGAACTCTCCCCTGGTCCTACGGAAGGGGGAACGGGAGGGTTGACGAAGGCCCCTGCCGCGGGGCTGCTGGAGAGTGAAGGAGGCCGCGACTCGCAGTCGTCCCCGAAAATGTCACAGAGGCAGGTGGTCTCAGAGATGGCTGAGCGGTGGCTGGGGATGTTGGTGATGTCGAAGATCTCCACGTGGTTTGGGGTTCCGTCGCGGTGGCGCAGGGAGCTGCGGAGGAATGAGTAGCTGTCCCCCTGGAGGGTCCAGCTGTCCATCGCTATGCCACTCAGGGCTCACAGGGGACCGGCCGGTTTCTCTTGTGGTGTGTGTGTGTGTGTGTGTGTGTGTGTGTGTGTGTGGGGGGGGGGGTCCGTACCTGGACTAAGAGCAAGGCAGAGACACAAAAAATAGACTTACTAGTTATTGATAATATTCCTATCTGAGCATTAATATGTTTGTGTCACCACACCTGACCAGTGTTACAGGTTGTTATTCAGGTTAATGTTTAATTAAGAGGATACACATAAAAACATTCATAACATCATTTGAACTAATTTTTCCTTCTTAATCATTACATGAGGCCCTAATCATTAAAATGTCACAATAACTTACCAGCTAACCAGTGCGCTAACTCAGCCATGTGTGTCAGGCATGCACACATAGGTGTCTGGTTGGACATAGGTATAGCTATATGGGTATCCGTATCAGTTGCAATAGCCTACACATTCTAAAGTAATGACTTACTTTAGTAGAAAATAGCGATTAATGACTGATTCATCAAAGGGTAATAACATTGTCATTTAGTAATTTTAGCATTAGGACTTAGCAATTAGCATTGTTCAACCATAAAAGTTAATTCAGGCGTGTGCTCTGCTAACAGCTAGCATAGCGGCTCTGTCACATTGACATATTTCTGCAAGAATTCTGTAAAGTAATCAAGAGTTACAGACGGTGAAGAGTAATAATAGGCTACATCCTAAAAAGGGAGCGGTACATAAACGTTCTTGCTCAGTTTCATACAGACCCCGTATCTATTTTCTCCACATTGCCATGCCTTGTGGCTGCACTCAGTTCACTCCCTCTCAGTATGTGAGCCAGAGAGGTATTTCAGAGAAAGCCAGAGGGATCGCTACTGTACCTTCGCCTGGAAATGTCTGGGGTTCTCCCTTCCTAGGGTGTTGAGTTCTTCTGTGTTGGAATAACACCCCTCATTCAATCCACTGCCCCTATTCCACTGTCCAGTCAGTCCAGTCAGTCCAGTCAGTCCAGCAAAACATGCAATATACTACCACCTCCACTTTCATCCATTACAGAGCTGCTGTTTCTGCTGCTGCAATACTGTGCTCTACCTTAACCCGATACAGCCCAGTACAGCCCAGTCCAGCCCAGTCCAGCACTGTCCAGCCAAGTACAGCCTACTACAGTGCAGCTCAGCCTGAGCTGGTCTGTGCACAGGCTCACAGACTCACAGACTCATAGACTCATAGACTCATGGACTCCGGCTTAATTATAAAAAGAGACACTTATGAAAAGTGCAACAGGAGAGCCACCACTCTCTCTGCCCCCTCTCTCGGCCCCACCCCTCTGAGCCAGATCCAGGATAAGGACTTTCCAACAGGCAGGGGTTGGGGTTGGGAGTTTGGGGGTTTTGGTTTGGAAGCGGCTACCCTGTCTGATTCCAGTGGAGCGGAGGGGGAAACGAAGGGAGGGAGGGAGGAGAGGAGGGGAGGGGAGAGGAGGGGGGAGAGGAGGGGAGTTATGGTTAGCAGCAGGTGCTGGATGCATGCCTCTGGAATCTGACACTTCCAGCCAACTCAGTCACAGGGTCCTGGGTTATATATAGACCCACACTATCAGGAGGAGATGGTAGGGTTAGTTTAGCTCCCTGGGGCCCAGAGTGAGGGGACAGAGGGGATAGAGAGGGGAGAGAGGGGAGAGGAAGAGAGGGGGGAGAGAGGGGAGAGGATATGGAAGAGAGGGGAGAAGAAGAGAGAGGGGAGAGGAAATGGAAGAGAGGGGAGAAGAAGAGAGAGGGGAGAGGAAATGGAAGAGAGGGGAGAGGAAATGAAAGATAGGGGAGTGGAAGAGAGGGGAGAGGAAGAGAGGGGAGAGGAGGAGAGAGGGGAGAGGAAGAGAGGGAAGAGGAAATGAAAGAGAGGGGAGAGGAAATGGAAGATAGGGGAGGGGAAGAGAGGGGAGAGGATATGGAAGAGAGGGGAGAAGAAGAGAGAGGGGAGAGGAAATGGAAGAGAGGGGAGAGGAAATGGAAGATAGGGGAGTGGAAGAGAGGGGAGAGGAAGAGAGGGGAGAGGAGGAGAGAGGGGAGAGGAAGAGAGGGAAGAGGAAGAGAGAGGAAGAGAGGGGAGAGGAAAGGGAGAAGAGGGGGATACAAAATGGCTACTAGACTTCTGGAATGTTTGGTTTTACAGGATGTTGTGAGTGTGTGTGTGTGCGTGTGTCTGTGTACATGTTTAGCTGTCTGTTGCTGCTTTGCTTGGAAAGTCGATTTAATAATACCCCTCATAACCTTTCTGAGGTATTTTTGTTTTGATGTGTAATTTGTGGCCAATGAGAGATTTTACTGAGGTGGAGAAGGTTCTGCTCGTAGCTAGAGAGAATGTATAACAAGGTGTGTGTGTGTGTGTGTGTGTGTGTGTGTGCGTGCGTGCGTGCGTGCGTGCGTGCGTGCGGGCGGGCGGGCGGGCGTGGGCGTGGGCGTGGGTGTGTGTGTGTCTGGTCTGCCTGTTTTGTCATGTCGGGGACAGTCAGTGGTCCCTCTGGGACTAACCCAATAAAGCAGTTGATTACTATCCTCTTACTGACAGCCAGTAGAAACTCCTTGAGAGCTGGTCTCATTCAAGGCAACATAATGACAGTGGGCTTAGTACGAAAAGGCATCCTATTCCTTATATAGTAAACTACGTTTGACCAGAGCCCTGGAACAGGGAGCCATTTGGAATGCACACAGTGACTGGGGGATTATAGTAGTAACATTATGTCAGGGGGCAGAGAGACCTCATTCCCCTGGAGAAGTGGGCAGACTCTGTCTCTAACCACAGGCCTAGAATCAGTTTACTCTCCATCAGCAACAGACTTAGAAATAATGATGCAAGTGGCAAAACTGATCCTAGATCATCACTTAAGTATAAGCGGCGATGTCATCCTACACTCCTAGCTATCCTCTCCAGCTATAGTTGTATTCTGGATCAGAGGCCTCAGTAGATAGACAGCGGTTGGTTTGTTTGCCATGGTTGTCAGATTATCCAACAGTAAACTGGCCTGCATTATTTTATGACACGTTATAAATACACATAGATATCACCAGGCAGACACGAGGGAGAAGTCACACACATAGTGTTAGAGAACAGTGAACCACTATCACTATCTGACACAACATGAGATGGAAACATGAGCCAGATAGCTGTGCACTTTTGTCCATGTATTACAGTAAATTCAGGCATATTGTATGTCAGATGATCTCTCGGATGCTCTCTCTCTCTCTCTCTCTCTCTCTCTCTCTCTCTCTCTCTCTCTCTCTCTCTCTCTCTCTCTCTCTCTCGCTCATCTCTTAACTCTCTCTCATCTCTCTCTCTCTCTCTCTCTCTCTCTGTCATCTCTCTCTCTCATCTCTCTCCTCCCTCTCTCATCTCTCTCTCTAATACCACATCTCTCTACCCCTTACTCTCTCCCCATACCTCTCTTTCTCCCCATCTCTCTGTCATCCCTCTCTCCCCACCTCTCTCTCTCCTTCTCGCTCTGTCATCCTAGAGTTCAGGGGTTTATTGTATTGCTGTGGGGCTAGTGGTCCAGTGGTGGACTCAGGGGAAAGTATGACTGGCACCTCGACTATGGAGAGGTTTTACGTTCAGCCCAGAGTTAGATTAAACACAGCAGCCCCCTTGCATCCAATACAAAACTACACCTACTTGATCAACAGCAATACCCACACACCAGCTGGCTAAACCCATCCATTCACAAGCCAACTAGAACAACCATACCCCAACCTGCAGTGCCAATCTATGTTCAATGTTTCTGAGTTGCCAGCGTGCACAGGAATACAAATGAGAGCCAGCCTTTTGGCTACTTCCTGTACTGTTATAGACATTCTCATTATAGTAGTGTGCATTGTTCCTGTCATGTATGTTGTTATAAAGTGATCTAGTGAAGTAATACATGTACTAACATATAGGTAGATTCAGTATAAGGTTGGGTGCAGCAGTCTCAGTCTGGTCTAACACATTGTCAGGTAGATTCAGTATAAGGTTGGGTGCAGCAGTCTCAGTCTGGTCTAACACATTGTCAGGTAGATTCAGTATAAGGTTGGGTGTAGCAGTCTCAGTCTGGTCTAACACAATGTCAGGTAGGTTCAGTATAAGGTTGGGTGCAGCAGTCTCAGTCTGGTCTAACACGTTGTCAGGTAGGTTCAGTATAAGGTTGGGTGCAGCAGTCTCAGTCTGGTCTAACACGTTGTCAGGTAGGTTCAGTATAAGGTTGGGTGCAGCAGTCTCAGCCTGGTCTAATATACTTTAGTTCCTCCTCAGACAGTAAACTCACATGGGTGTTTATTTCCTGTGCTCCTATCTTTGGGCTGTGATGCTAAACCAAGGCCCAGTCTCATGAGAGGGTATTTTAGAACCAACCAACCCCTTAGTATTCATGACAAACAGGACAGAATAGAAGCCAGCAGGATCACATTTCAAATCTAGCTGTTGTCAACTGCCCTAGTTTGTTGTGATGCCCTTTTTGGGGTGTGATTGTGGTTTGTGAATCTGTCACCTAACTTGTATTAATCCTTAATCCACGTGTGTGTAATGATTGATGTGCATCACTGTAATCTAGCCTATTGGGGGCTTCATAGCACCTTCTAGAAAGATCCCATGCAAAACTCTGTCCAATCTTCTGTTGTGAAGTGTGATTATGCATGTTTAGATCATAAGGAGTTGGAGTTGATTTGACTTGTACAGATGTTCTAATATAATAATAATATATACCATTTAGCAGACGCTTTTATCCAAAGCAACTTACAGTCATGCCTGCATACATTTGTTTACGTATGGGTGGTCCCGGGAATCAAACCCACTATCCCGCCGTTGCAAGAGCCATACCAACTGAGCTGCAGAGAACAACACTTGTCTTACTTACTAGTGTTTCTCTAATCTGTAGTACACCCCTTGCTTGTTTGACCAACGTGCACATGCAGCATAGTAGTGTGCGCTGAGCCATGCACAGTAAGACAATGGGGCAGGTATTACATCTCCAGCTCCAAAACTCTCGTCTCAGTGGAATTTCATTCAAATGTATTTGAAGACTTTCATAGACGTAGAGGTGAGAAAGTGTTGGAGGGAAAATAACTTCTCAGTTGGCATGAGGGGAACTACCGTTGCAACCTTTGTGAGATTGTGATGTGAGCTGTGTGTGGTCGGGGCTGGGTGGCCGCCCAGGCCTCGCTAAAAGAGGCTATGCAGCCTATTTCTTCACTCTGAAACACAAGCTTCTTTAGTTATATCTCCGTTAAGTTTGGTCTCCAGTGACCTAGGCTACACACAGACTCCCAACTATGAAACTGAGATTTGTCTTTCTTTTGATACACTCAGTCTTTGTTGATGCAAGTTAATGAAGCGACAGAATTGAGACTTAGAACTTAATTGAGAAATGTTTTATGAGTGACTTTCAGTAATCTACATGCATATTGATGATTTGTGTGTGTGTGTGTTTTACATCAATGCCTGTCTGGGGTCATGACCAGATAGTTACATCACAGGTGGGAAATTCCCTGGCCAGCTCCAAGCCACACACCTGTCTGCACCATCGCTATGCAATCTGGCCATAGATCTCCATTCATAACCGTCCATAGAGCGCCACCTGGGGTTCGCAATGAACTTGTAGGCTATTGTGAGACAATTTAACATTGGAATCAAATACTACATTTGACTTGTTTTTTACGGATATAGGAGTATGTATCAGAGGATGGAACTCTGTAAATATTAAACATTGAATCAAGTCTAAGAACCTTACCTTTATGGTCAAAGTAACTACAGTACTTTTATTATGAAAATCTGAGATGTGCGACACCGGAAGGAAGTTCCGCAGATCGAAGGACAACTGGTGGAGAATCGCTGTTACGACAGGCAAGTGGTCTTTATTTTGACGCTTTATGTTGTCCTTCTAACTAATTTTATATTTTATGACATGTCGTTAATTTATTTTAGAATTGCAACAAATATTAGTGTAATCTGGCTGTCTTTCTAACTATGCAATCGATTAAAATACACCACTATTGCCGAGTCAAACATAAACAGCTTCGGTCCATTGCTAGGTTTACGTTATGCGACAACTTGAAGTGTATGCGAAAGGACAGAATAACAAAACGTAGCTAGCTAGCTACTCACCAACATTTCTTAGCTGCCAATAGGATTGACAGCGGTATGATAATCGACATTGTAACCAAGTGGTGTTTGATACGACTTCTTATGCAGCTAGATAACGTCTAGGTACCAGTAGCTATATAGCTACGCTAGCTGGCTTGGTAATGTTGTTGTGGGTTTGGCTAGTTAGCTTAGCTAACTTGATATTTTTTAACATAGCTGCTACCAGAGCTTTGTTGTGAGTTTTTAGTAAGTAGCAAGAACACAGCTGGCTAGATTCTTAGTGTTTCGCTAGCTACTTGTCTTAACTCAGTGTCAGCAAACGATTTGGCTAGTTAGCCTACCGTGCTAACCCTGTGTTGCAGTCGAATGCCATTGGTCGAGGGCTTGAGGCTATGGACAGGGCCTATTAGCTTCAGCGAGCAAACCGGTTCCAAAAGTAGTCTTTTTTTGCATGATGTGTAGCTACATAGTAAATGTTGTATTTGTCAGATGTATACAATTAAAACGAGAAGGGGAAAGTTGCAGAGCGATGTTTTTCAAATGTTTACACCAGGGATGCCTGATGTGTCAATGAGACCAAGACATTTAGGCCTAACAACAGTGATATCCACTTGTTGATCTAGAATAAATTGGTCTTCTTTCATATTTTCTGTTGCCTGTCAATGATTATCAATACTGTCCAAACTGTGCCATTGCACACTTTAGGCTCTAGCAAATCTGATTCAACTAATCAAGTATTTTGTTGACCAGTTATGCTAGTACTAGTAGTGAATCAAAACTGTTGGGGTCATGGGAGGATTGCAAAATGCTGAGCTATTGTTTGTGACCTTGTTCAGTGGTTCTCAAACCTCTCCTTGGGGACCCCCAGCCGTTCCAGGTATTTTATATTTTCTGTAGCTAGCACACCTGATTCAACTAATCATCAAGCCATTGACTAGATCAATCAGATGAGCTACTTCAGGCCCTTGACTAGGTGATTCAGATGAGCTACTTCAGGCCCTTGACTAGGTGAATCAGATGAGCTACTTCAAGCCCTTGACTAGGTGAATCAGGTGAGCTACTTCAGGTCCTTGACTAGGTGAATCAGGTGAGCTACTTCAGGCCCTTGACTAGGTGAATCAGATGAGCTACTTCAGGCCCTTGACTAGGTGAATCAGGTGAGCTACTTCAGGCCCTTGACTAGGTGAATCAGATGAACTACTTCAGGGCTACAACAAAATAGTGAAATGTCTGGGGGTCCCTGTGGAGAGGTTTGAATACCGCTGACCTAGGCCTAGTTCCCTTGGTTATGTGTGTTGTCTCTCCCAGGTGGTAGTGAATGCAGTAGAGTCCCAGTCTAGGTATGGAGCAGTGTGCGTGTGTGGAGCGGGAGCTGGAGAAGGTGCTCCACAGGTTCGTCATGTACGGACACCAGTCAGAGGAACGGCTGGACGAACTACTACGCAGCGTCTGTGAGCTACGGGGACAGCTGGTTACATTCGGTAAGGCCACGCTGTAGTTTAGAAGTAGTGTCCACTCCAGTCATCCGGTACCTTGCAGGTACAGAATGATAGATACCTGCACATACGGTTAAAGGCCCCATATTTGAGGAATTTGATGCACGACTATAACTAAAGCACGGAACAATATGCAATTCATTTATTTAAACAATTCGCCACAAGACAAATGAAACATTGTTTTGCTCCGGTTGCGTGTCATGACTCATGAGTGTTCAGACACAGAAGTGATTCATAGGTCTCTTTATGTAACTTTCAGCAGGACTACTTTAACCTTTAACCTTGCTGTCTCCTTCATGGCAGAGACATGTATTTACAGAGTTGGGTCAACTTTTGAATATTGTTCTAATTCTAGACATTCAGTTACATAACATTGTTTGAATATTCCCATGTGATGGTAATAGGGTGCTAACCATAGACATATGTCATTATATTTGAAATGGTGCTAACATGGCTGCCATAGAATGTTGTGTAATGTCAATGCATCACAATGCAGAAACCTGATTCTCCCGCCTCTCTAAATACCTCTCCTTCAGGGGTACGAGATGCCGATCTGACGGTGCTGTCTCAGACCATGGCCCAGTGTTGTAAGAACATTAAAGAAACAGTACAGCTGCTGGCCTCCAGACACAAGGACATCCACGGCAGTGTCTCCAAAGTGGGCAAAGCTATCGACAGGGTGAGAGTTTCCCACTAAATGCTTTCATTATAGTATCTTTACAATTTAGAAAAGAGATGATGCAACTTCCTTGTGGTTCAAGACAGTATTATACATTTTAAGCACACAAAGGAGAAATGTATTTCCACTTATCCTTTCGTTGTTTCCTGGCTGTGTTTCTGTAGAACTTTGATGCAGAGGTGAGTGCAGTGGTGGCAGAGACAGTGTGGGACTCACCTGAGAGACAGAAGTACCTGAGTGAGACCATTGTGGAACACCTGTACAGACAAGGCATGCTGAGTGTGGCAGAGGACCTATGTCAGGTAAACAGAACAACTGAGATGAAACAAAAGCCTGCACACCCTGTTGGTCCCCAAAACCAGAATTGAAGAACTTGGGTGTATTTCATATGTATTATAACTGTGTGTGTGTCTCCCAGGAATCTGGAGTAGTGATTGACATGAGCATGAAGCAGCCGTTCTTGGAACTCAACAGGATCCTGGAGGCCTTGAGGATGCAGGACCTCAGACCAGCACTAGAGTATGTACTGTACCTCCTCTCTGTTATATACTGACCTCAGACCAGCACTAGAGTATGTACTGTACCTCCTCTCTGTTATATACTGACCTCAGACCAGCACTAGAGTATGTACTGTACCTCCTCTCTGTTATATACTGACCTCAGACCAGCACTAGAGTATGTACTGTACCTCCTCTCTGTTATATACTGACCTCAGACCAGCACTAGAGTATGTACTGTACCTCCTCTCTGTTATATACTGATCTCAGACCAGCACTAGAGTGTGTACTGTACCTCTATGTTATATACTGACCTCAGACCAGCACTAGAGTATGTACTGTACCTCCTCTCTGTTATATACTGACCTCAGACCAGCACTAGAGTGTGTACTGTACCTCCTCTCTGTTATATACTGACCTCAGACCAGCACTAGAGTATGTACTGTACCTCCTCTCTGTTATATACTGACCTCAGACCAGCACTAGTGTGTACTGTACCTCCTCTCTGTTATATACTGACCTCAGACCAGCACTAGAGTATGTACTGTACCTCCTCTCTGTTATATACTGACCTCAGACCAGCACTAGAGTGTGTACTGTACCTCCTCTCTGTGTGGAGTTGAATGTGAATCAAATCCCTCTTTGAGCATTTTGATCCATTCAGTAACTGATTAACTTTAGAACACAATTGAGATCTGAAAGACTTGTAGACACCCGGTCAGGGTTGGGGCAATGCCGGGGTTGGGGCAATGCCGGGGGGGGTTGGGGCAATGCCGGGGTTGAAATTGAATTGAGCCCAATCCTGGGGTCTATTCACTAGGACCTAAACAGAAGGAAACGTGGAGGGAACTACCTGAATTTGCCCAATATAAATTGCTTTCAGTTTGCAACTGTTTGCTGCGGTGTGCACTAATGATTACAATCCTCTCTCTCCCTGGCTCCAGGTGGGCACTAATGATTACAATCCTCTCTCTCCCTGGCTCCAGGTGGGCACTAATTATTACAATCCTCTCTCTCCCTGGCTCCAGGTGTGCACTAATGATTACAATCCTCTCTCTCCCTGGCTCCAGGTGTGCACTAATGATTACAATCCTCTCTCTCCCTGGCTCCAGGTGTGCACTAATGATTACAATCCTCTCTCTCCCTGGCTCCAGGTGGGCACTAATGATTACAATCCTCTCTCTCCCTGGCTCCAGGTGTGCACTAATGATTACAATCCTCTCTCTCCCTGGCTCCAGGTGTGCACTAATGATTACAATCCTCTCTCTCCCTGGCTCCAGGTGTGCACTAATGATTACAATCCTCTCTCTCCCTGGCTCCAGGTGTGCACTAATGATTACAATCCTCTCTCTCCCTGGCTCCAGGTGGGCACTAATGATTACAATCCTCTCTCTCCCTGGCTCCAGGTGTGCACTAATGATTACAATCCTCTCTCTCCCTGGCTCCAGGTGGGCACTAATGATTACAATCCTCTCTCTCCCTGGCTCCAGGTGGGCACTAATGATTACAATCCTCTCTCTCCCTGGCTCCAGGTGTGCACTAATGATTACAATCCTCTCTCTCCCTGGCTCCAGGTGTGCACTAATGATTACAATCCTCTCTCTCCCTGGCTCCAGGTGGGCACTAATGATTACAATCCTCTCTCTCCCTGGCTCCAGGTGTGCACTAATGATTACAATCCTCTCTCTCCCTGGCTCCAGGTGGGCAGTAACAAACCGGCAGCGCCTGCTGGACCTGAACAGTACCCTGGAGTTCAAGCTGCACCGCCTCTACTTCATCAGCCTGTTAAACGGAGGCATCACCAACCAGCTGGAGGCGCTACAGTACGCCAGGCACTTCCAGCCCTTCGCCTCACAGCACCAGAGAGGTAGGAACACAGACAGCCTGGGCCCTGTTCTGGTCAGAGTGGGACAGATAGAAATGTAGAGGGCAGATAAATTATGGTCTGAATGGAAGCACTAACAGTCCACCTCACCGCACCAGAGAGGTAGTGACAGACTCCCTGGCTGGGGGTTCCTGGTGGTTTTGAAGAGGGGTAGGGACAGACTCCCTGGCTGGGGGTTCCTGGTGGTTTTGAAGAGGGGTAGGGACAGACTCCCTGGCTGGAGGTTCCTGGTGGTTTTGAAGAGGGGTAGGGACAGACTCCCTGGCTGGAGGTTCCTGGTGGTTTTGAAGAGGGGTAGGGACAGACTCCCTGGCTGGGGGTTCCTGGTGGTTTTGAAGAGGGGTAGGGACAGACTCCCTGGCTGGGGGTTCCTGGAGGTTTTGAAGAGGGGTAGGGACAGACTCCCTGGCTGGAGGTTCCTGGTGGTTTTGAAGAGGGGTAGGGACAGACTCCCTGGCTGGGGGTTCCTGGTGGTTTTGAAGAGGGGTAGGGACAGACTCCCTGGCTGGGGGTTCCTGGAGGTTTTGAAGAGGGGTAGGGACAGACTCCCTGGCTGGAGGTTCCTGGTGGTTTTGAAGAGGGGTAGGGACAGACTCCCTGGCTGGGGGTTCCTGGTGGTTTTGAAGAGGGGTAGGGACAGACTCCCTGGCTGGGGGTTCCTGGTGGTTTTGAATAACTTTTTGACAGGGATCATGTTCATTAGGCACCAAACGGAAGAAAATCAACTGAAACAGGGAGGAACTGTCCAATAAGACGAAATCCTAATCATCCAATGAGAAACTCTAATTGTTGTTTTGTGTTGCCAAGCATGTTCCGTTGTTGTTTTGTGTTGCCAAGCATGTTCCGTTGTTGTTTTGTGTTGCCAAGCATGTTCCGTTGTTGTTTTGTGTTGCCAAGCATGTTCCGTTGTTGTTTTGTGTTGCCAAGCATGTTCCGTTGTTGTTTTGTGTTGCCAAGCATGTTCCGTTGTTGTTTTGTGTTGCCAAGCATGTTCCGTTGTTGTTTTGTGTTGCCAAGCATGTTCCGTTGTTGTTTTGTGTTGCCAAGCATGTTCCGTTGTTGTTTTGTGTTGCCAAGCATGTTCCGTTGTTGTTTTGTGTTGCCAAGCATGTTCCGTTGTTGTTTTGTGTTGCCAAGCATGTTCCGTTGCAATAGCTTTCTTACAGGACTTCATAGCTTCTTTCTCTTACCAGCTGACTGACTAATGACCTGTTCCAATAGTGTGTCAATGGACACCTTCCTTCCTCCCTACTTCATGACCACTGTCTCCTGTCAGACATCCTTCATGACCACTGTCTCCTGTCAGACATCCTTCATGACCACTGTCTCCTGTCAGACATCCTTCATGACCACTGTCTCCTGTCAGACATCCTTCATGACCACTGTCTCCTGTCAGACATCCTTCATGACCACTGTCTCCTGTCAGACATCCTTCATGACCACTGTCTCCTGTCAGACATCCTTCATGACCACTGTCTCCTGTCAGACATCCTTCATGACCACTGTCTCCTGTCAGACATCCTTCATGACCACTGTCTCCTGTCAGACATCCTTCATGACCACTGTCTCCTGTCAGACATCCTTCATGACCACTGTCTCCTGTCAGACATCCTTCATGACCACTGTCTCCTGTCAGACATCCTTCATGACCACTGTCTCCTGTCAGACATCCTTCATGACCACTGTCTCCTGTCAGACATCCTTCATGACCACTGTCTCCTGTCAGACATCCTTCATGACCACTGTCTCCTCTCAGACATCCTTCATGACCACTGTCTCCTCTCAGACATCCTTCATGACCACTGTCTCCTCTCAGACATCCTTCATGACCACTGTCTCCTCTCAGACATCCTTCATGACCACTGTCTCCTCTCAGACATCCTTCATGACCACTGTCTCCTCTCAGACATCCTTCATGACCACTGTCTCCTCTCAGACATCCTTCATGACCACTGTCTCCTGTCAGACATCCTTCATGACCACTGTCTCCTGTCAGACATCCTTCATGACCACTGTCTCCTCTCAGACATCCTTCATGACCACTGTCTCCTCTCAGACATCCTTCATGACCACTGTCTCCTGTCAGACATCCTTCATGACCACTGTCTCCTGTCAGACATCCTTCATGACCACTGTCTCCTGTCAGACATCCTTCATGACCACTGTCTCCTGTCAGACATCCTTCATGACCACTGTCTCCTGTCAGATATCCTTCATGACCACTGTCTCCTGTCAGACATCCTTCATGACCACTGTCTCCTGTCAGACATCCTTCATGACCACTGTCTCCTGTCAGACATCCTTCATGACCACTGTCTCCTGTCAGACATCCTTCATGACCACTGTCTCCTCTCCCTCCCAGACGTCCATGTTAACAGTGTCTCCTCTCCCCCCCAGACGTCCATGTTAACAGTGTCTCCTCTCCCCCCCCAGACGTCCATGTTAACAGTGTCTCCTCTCCCCCCCAGACGTCCATGTTAACAGTGTCTCCTCTCCCCTCCCAGACGTCCATGTTAACAGTGTCTCCTCTCCCCTCCCAGACGTCCATGTTAACAGTGTCTCCTCTCCCCCCCCAGACGTCCATGTTAACAGTGTCTCCTCTCCCCCCCAGACGTCCATGTTAACAGTGTCTCCTCTCCCCTCCCAGACGTCCATGTTAACAGTGTCTCCTCTCCCCTCCCAGACGTCCATGTTAACAGTGTCTCCTCTCCCCTCCCAGACGTCCATGTTAACAGTGTCTCCCCTCCCAGACGTCCATGTTAACAGTGTCTCCTCTCCCCCCCAGACGTCCATGTTAACAGTGTCTCCTCTCCCCCCCCAGACGTCCATGTTAACAGTGTCTCCTCTCCCCTCCCAGACGTCCATGTTAACAGTGTCTCCTCTCCCCCCCAGACGTCCATGTTAACAGTGTCTCCTCTCCCCCCCCCAGACGTCCATGTTAACAGTGTCTCCTCTCCCCCCCAGACGTCCATGTTAACAGTGTCTCCTCTCCCCTCCCAGACGTCCATGTTAACAGTGTCTCCTCTCCCCTCCCAGACGTCCATGTTAACAGTGTCTCCTCTCCCCTCCCAGACGTCCATGTTAACAGTGTCTCCTCTCCCCCCCCCAGACGTCCATGTTAACAGTGTCTCCCCCCCCCCCCCCAGACGTCATTAAGTGTCTCCTCTCCCCCCCCAGACGTCCATGTTAACAGTGTCTCCTCTCCCCCCCAGACGTCCATGTTAACAGTGTCTCCTCTCCCCTCCCAGACGTCCATGTTAACAGTGTCTCCTCTCCCCCCCAGACGTCCATGTTAACAGTGTCTCCTCTCCCCTCCCAGACGTCCATGTTAACAGTGTCTCCTCTCCCCCCCCAGACGTCCATGTTAACAGTGTCTCCCCCCCCCCCCAGACATCATTAAGTGTCTCCTCTCCCCTCCCAGACGTCCATGTTAACAGTGTCTCCTCTCCCCCCCCCAGACGTCCATGTTAACAGTGTCTCCTCTCCCCTCCCAGACGTCCATGTTAACAGTGTCTCCTCTCCCAGACGTCCATGTTAACAGTGTCTCCTCTCCCCCCCAGACGTCCATGTTAACAGTGTCTCCTCTCCCCCCCAGACGTCCATGTTAACAGTGTCTCCTCTCCCCTCCCAGACGTCCATGTTAACAGTGTCTCCTCTCCCCTCCCAGACGTCCATGTTAACAGTGTCTCCTCTCCCCCCCAGACGTCCATGTTAACAGTGTCTCCTCTCCCCCCCCAGACGTCCATGTTAACAGTGTCTCCTCTCCCCCCCAGACGTCCATGTTAACAGTGTCTCCTCTCCCCCCCCAGACGTCCATGTTAACAGTGTCTCCTCTCCCCCCCAGACGTCCATGTTAACAGTGTCTCCTCCCCCCCCCAGACGTCCATGTTAACAGTGTCTCCTCTCCCCCCAGACGTCCATGTTAACAGTGTCTCCTCTCCCCCCCAGACGTCCATGTTAACAGTGTCTCCTCTCCCCCCCAGACGTCCATGTTAACAGTGTCTCCTCTCCCCTCCCAGACGTCCATGTTAACAGTGTCTCCTCTCCCCCCCAGACGTCCATGTTAACAGTGTCTCCCCCCCCCCCAGACATCATTAAGTGCCTCCTCTCCCCCCCAGACGTCCATGTTAACAGTGTCTCCTCTCCCCTCCCAGACGTCCATGTTAACAGTGTCTCCTCTCCCCCCCCAGACGTCCATGTTAACAGTGTCTCCTCTCCCCTCCCAGACGTCCATGTTAACAGTGTCTCCTCTCCCCCCCCAGACGTCCATGTTAACAGTGTCTCCCCCCCCCCCAGACATCATTAAGTGTCTCCTCTCCCCTCCCAGACGTCCATGTTAACAGTGTCTCCTCTCCCCCCCCCCAGACGTCCATGTTAACAGTGTCTCCTCTCCCCTCCCAGACGTCCATGTTAACAGTGTCTCCTCTCCCCCCCAGACGTCCATGTTAACAGTGTCTCCTCTCCCCTCCCAGACGTCCATGTTAACAGTGTCTCCTCTCCCCTCCCAGACGTCCATGTTAACAGTGTCTCCTCTCCCCTCCCAGACGTCCATGTTAACAGTGTCTCCTCTCCCCTCCCAGACGTCCATGTTAACAGTGTCTCCTCTCCCCCCCCAGACGTCCATGTTAACAGTGTCTCCTCTCCCCTCCCAGACGTCCATGTTAACAGTGTCTCCTCTCCCCTCCCAAACGTCCATGTTAACAGTGTCTCCTCTCCCCCCCCAGACGTCCATGTTAACAGTGTCTCCTCTCCCTCCCAGACGTCCATGTTAACAGTGTCTCCTCTTCCCCCCCCAGACGTCCATGTTAACAGTGTCTCCTCTCCCCCCCCCCAGACGTCCATGTTAACAGTGTCTCCTCTCCCCTCCCAGACGTCCATGTTAACAGTGTCTCCTCTCCCCCAGACATCCAGATCCTCATGGGTAGTCTGGTGTACCTGCGGCACGGCATAGAGAACTCTCCCTACCGCTCTCTGCTAGAGACCAACCAATGGGCTGAGATCTGTAACAGCTTCACCAGGGACGCCTGCGCGCTGCTGGGGCTATCTGTAGAGTCACCTCTCAGTGTCAGGTTAGACACACACACACACACACACACACACACACACACACACACACACCCCGGTTGAGAGCTTCAAGTTCCTTGTTGTCCACATCACCAGCAAACTATCATGGTCCAAACACACTAGGACAGTTGTGATGAGGGCACAACAAAACCTATTCCCCCTCAGAAGACTGAAAAGATTTTGCATGGGGTCCTCAGATCCTCATAAGGTTTTACAGCTGCATCGAGACCATTCTGACGGGTTGCATCACTGCCTGGTATGGCAACTGCTCGGCCTCCGACCGTAAGGCACTACAGAGGGTAGTGCGTACAGCCCAGTACATCACTGGGGCCAAGCTTCTTGCCATCCAGGACTTCTATACCAGGCGGTGTCAGAGGAAGGCCCTAAAAATTGTGAAAGACTCCAGCCAACCTAGTCATAGACTGTTCTCTCTGCTACCGCACGGCAAGCGGTACCGGAGCGCCAAGTCTAGGTCCAAGAGGCTTCAAAACAGCTTCTTCCCCCAAGCCATAAGACTCCTGAACAGCTAATCTAAGGGCTACCCAGAACCCTCTTTTATACTGCTGCTACTCTGTTTATAATCTATGCATAGTCACTTTAACTCTACCTACATGTACATATTACCTCAACTAACCAGTGTCCCCGCACATTGACTCTGTACCGGTACCCCCCTGTATATAGCCTCCACATTGACTCTGTACCGGTACCCCCCTGTATATAGCCTCCACATTGACTCTGTACCGGTACCCCCCTGTATATAGCCTCCACATTGACTCTGTACCGGTACCCCCCTGTATATAGCCTCCACATTGACTCTGTACCGGTACCCCCCTGTATATAGCCTCCACATTGACTCTGTACCGGTACCCCCCTGTATATAGCCTCCACATTGACTCTGTACCGGTACCCCCCTGTATATAGCCTCCACATTGACTCTGTACCGGTACCCCCCTGTATATAGCCTCCACATTGACTCTCTACCGGTACCCCCCTGTATATAGCCTCCACATTGACTCTGTACCGGTACCCCCCCTGTATATAGCCTCCACATTGACTCTGTACCGGTACCCCCCTGTATATAGCCTCCACATTGACTCTGTACCGGTACCCCCCTGTATATAGCCTCCACATTGACTCTGTACCGGTACCACCTGTATATAGCCTCCACATTGACTCTGTACCAGTACCCCCTGTATATAGCCTCCACATTGACTCTGTACCGGTACCCCCCTGTATATAGCCTCCACATTGACTCTGTACCAGTACCCCCTGTATATAGCCTCCACATTGACTCTGTACCGGTACCCCCCTGTATATAGCCTCCACATTGACTCTGTACCGGTACCCCCTGTATATAGCCTCCACATTGACTCTGTACCGGTACCCCCCTGTATATAGCCTCCACATTGACTCTGTACTGGTACCCCCCCTGTATATAGCCTCCACATTGACTCTGTACCGGTACCCCCCTGTATATAGCCTCCACATTGACTCTGTACCGGTACCCCCCTGTATATAGCCTCCACATTGACTCTGTACCGGTACCCCCCTGTATATAGCCTCCACATTGACTCTGTACCGGTACCCCCCTGTATAAAGCCTCCACATTGACTCTGTACCGGTACCCCCCTGTATATAGCCTCCACATTGACTCTGTACCGGTACCCCCCTGTATATAGCCTCCACATTGACTCTGTACCGGTACCCCCCTGTATATAGCCTCCACATTGACTCTGTACCGGTACCCCCCTGTATATAGCCTCCACATTGACTCTGTACCGGTACCCCCCTGTATATAGCCTCCACATTGACTATGTACCGGTACCCCCCTGTATATAGCCTCGCTTGTTATTTTACTGCTGCTCTTTAATTATTAGTTTATTTTTTGTCTTAACTTAAAGCATTGTTGGTTAAGGACTTGTTAGTAAGCATTTCACTGTAAGGTCTACCTACACCTGTTTTATTCGACGCGCACGGCCGGGACGCTGATAGTAAGATTCCTTTACAATGCTGGTCTTTGTTTCTGACTGCAGTATGTGTCTGTGATTTCCACGTCTGTTTCTCTGTGTTGAATGTCAGTTTTGCGTCAGGCTGCATGGCTCTGCCAGTCCTGATGAACATCAAACAGGTGATTGAACAGAGACAGTGTAGCGGAGTCTGGACACACAAGGACGAGCTGCCTGTAAGTCTCCCTCTCTAAGCTCTCTGCTTTTCTGTCATGACTTTCTCTGGGCAATGATTTCTCAGTGTTTAAAAGCAAGAATTGTAATTCAAAATTATTTCTAACATCTATGATACTATAACCATTTTAAAATGGATTATTAATGAAGGTTGTTATAGAAGGGTAACTGTCCTGTCTCCCCTCCCTCCAGATTGAGATAGACCTGGGGAAGAAGTGCTGGTACCACTCCGTGTTCGCCTGTCCCATCCTCCGGCAGCAGACGTCAGAGAGCAACCCTCCCATGAAGCTCATCTGTGGACACGTCATCTCCAGAGACGCCCTCAACAAACTCACCAACGCTGGAAAGTAAGTTTGATCCAGGCTGACCGACAGACAGGAGGGCATTCAACCATTGGCATTGTCAGACCTGTGTAACTCTGTTGTTAAATTCACCTGCCTGTGTGTGTCTCTCTCCTCCATCTCCTCAGACTGAAATGTCCCTACTGTCCCATGGAGCAGAACCCGTCAGATGCCAAGCAGATCTTCTTTTGATCCCCCATCCTGTTTCCTGAAACTGCCAGGCCCTTGGAGCTACAGTAGCTACCTGCTACCCCAGGACCCCTGGAAATCCCCATCCTACCCCCTCACAGGCACCAATTTGCCCCAGTGCCCCCACCCAAACTCGGACCGGAACCCCTCCAGTGATGGCCCAAGGCTGTAATACTCCTGCCTCGTCTTGCCCCGTCAACAGCTCCTAGTGTACAGAGAGCTGATGTGGATGGCCCATCAAACGACTTCTACCCATAGAGAGACAGAGAGGAGTCGGTCGGCATGAGGACGAAGGAAACAACTCAAAAGGATTGTTCATTCATTGACACTCGTTCATTTGCAGCTGCCTGCTGAACTTATTCTACTCTTTTTCTTTAAGGATGTGATGAGGCGTTATGCTTTCTTTTGTGGGATGTTGATAGGGTATCGAGTTGATGTTGATAGCCTATCGAGTTGATGTTGATAGGGTATCGAGTTGATGTTGATAGGGTATCGAGTTGATGTTGATAGGGTATCGAGTTGATGTTGATAGGGTATCGAGTTGATGTTGATAGGGTATCGAGTTGATGTTGATGATAGGCTATCGAGTTGATGATGATGATAGGCTATCGAGTTGATGATGATGATAGGCTATCGAGTTGATGATGATGATAGGCTATCGAGTTGATGATGATGATGATAGGCTATCGAGTTGATGATGATGATGATAGGCTATCGAGTTGATGATGATGATAGGCTATCGAGTTGATGATGATGATAGGCTATCGAGTTGATGATGATGATAGGCTATCGAGTTGATGATGATGATAGGCTATCGAGTTGATGATGATGATGATAGGCTATCGAGTTGATGATGATGATGATAGGCTATCGAGTTGATGATGATGATGATAGGCTATCGAGTTGATGATGATGATAGGCTATCGAGTTGATGATGATGATGATTGATAGCCCATCAAGTTGTGTTGATGATGATGATAGCCCATCAAGTTGCGTTGATGATGATGATAGCCCATCAAGTTGTGTTGATGATGATGATAGCCCATCAAGTTGCGTTGATGATGATGATAGCCCATCAAGTTGTGTTGATGATGATGATAGCCCATCAAGTTGTGTTGATGATGATGATAGCCCATCAAGTTGTGTTGATGATGATGATAGCCCATCAAGTTGTGTTGATGATGATGATAGCCCATCAAGTTGTGTTGATGATGATGATGATGATTGATAGCCCATCAAGTTGTGTTGATGATGATGATGATTGATAGCCCATCAAGTTGTGTTGATGATGATTGATAGCCCATCAAGTTGTGTTGATGATGATGATAGCCCATCAAGTTGTGTTGATGATGATGATAGCCCATCAAGTTGCGTTGATGATGATGATAGCCCATCAAGTTGCGTTGATGATGATTGATAGCCCATCAAGTTGTGTTGATGATGATGATAGCCCATCAAGTTGCGTTGATGATGATGATAGCCCATCAAGTTGCGTTGATGATGATGATAGCCCATCAAGTTGTGTTGATGATGATGATAGCCCATCAAGTTGTGTTGATGATGATGATAGCCCATCAAGTTGTGTTGATGATGATGATAGCCCATCAAGTTGCGTTGATGATGATGATAGCCCATCAAGTTGCGTTGATGATGATGATAGCCCATCAAGTTGCGTTGATGATGATGATAGCCCATCAAGTTGCGTTGATGATGATGATAGCCCATCAAGTTGCGTTGATGATGATGATAGCCCATCAAGTTGCGTTGATGTTGATAGCGTATCGAGTTGATGATGATGTTGGTGATAGGCTATCGAGTTGAGTTGTTGTTGGTGATAGGCTATCGAGTTGTTGTTGGTGATAGGCTATCGAGTTGTTGTTGGTGATAGCCTATCGAGTTGAGTTGATGTTGGTGATAGGCTATCGAGTTGAGTTGATGTTGGTGATAGGCTATCGAGTTGAGTTGATGTTGGTGATAGGCTGTCGAGTTGATGTTGGTGATAGGCTATCGAGTTGATGTTGGTGATAGGCTATCGAGTTGATGTTGGTGATAGCCTATCGAGTTGATGTTGGTGATAGCCTATCGAGTTGATGTTGGTGATAGGCTATCGAGTTGATGTTGGTGATAGGCTATCGAGTTGATGTTGGTGATAGGCTATCGAGTTGATGTTGGTGATAGCCTATCGAGTTGATGTTGGTGATAGCCTATCGAGTTGATGTTGGTGATAGCCTATCGAGTTGATGTTGGTGATAGCCTATCGAGTTGATGTTGGTGATAGCCTATCGAGTTGATGTTGGTGATAGCCTATCGAGTTGATGTTGGTGATAGCCTATCGAGTTGATGTTGGTGATAGCCTATCGAGTTGATGTTGGTGATAGCCTATCGAGTTGATGTTGGTGATAGCCTATCGAGTTGATGTTGGTGATAGCCTATCGAGTTGATGTTGGTGATAGCCTATCGAGTTGATGTTGGTGATAGCCTATCGAGTTGATGTTGGTGATAGCCTATCGAGTTGATGTTGGTGATAGCCTATCGAGTTGATGTTGGTGATAGCCTATCGAGTTGATGTTGGTGATAGCCTATCGAGTTGATGTTGGTGATAGCCTATCGAGTTGATGTTGGTGATAGCCTATCGAGTTGATGTTGGTGATAGCCTATCGAGTTGATGTTGGTGATAGCCTATCGAGTTGATGTTGGTGATAGCCTATCGAGTTGATGTTGGTGATAGCCTATCGAGTTGATGTTGGTGATAGCCTATCGAGTTGATGTTGGTGATAGCCTATCGAGTTGATGTTGGTGATAGCCTATCGAGTTGATGTTGGTGATAGCCTATCGAGTTGATGTTGGTGATAGCCTATCGAGTTGATGTTGGTGATAGCCTATCGAGTTGATGTTGGTGATAGGCTATCGAGTTGATGTTGGTGATAGGCTGTCGAGTTGATGTTGGTGATAGGCTGTTGAGTTGTTGTTGGTGATAGGCTGTTGAGTTGTTGTTGGTGATAGGCTATCGAGTTGATGTTGGTGATAGGCTATCGAGTTGAGTTGTTGTTGGTGATAGGCTATCGAGTTGATGTTGATGTTGGTGATAGGCTATCGAGTTGAGTTGTTGTTGGTGATAGGCTATCGAGTTGATGTTGGTGATAGGCTATCGAGTTGAGTTGTTGTTGGTGATAGGCTATCGAGTTGAGTTGTTGTTGGTGATAGGCTATCGAGTTGATGTTGGTGATAGGCTATCGAGTTGATGTTGGTGATAGGCTATCGAGTTGATGTTGGTGATAGCCTATCGAGTTGATGTTGGTGATAGCCTATCGAGTTGATGTTGGTGATAGCCTATCGAGTTGATGTTGGTGATAGCCTATCGAGTTGATGTTGGTGATAGCCTATCGAGTTGATGTTGGTGATAGCCTATCGAGTTGATGTTGGTGATAGCCTATCGAGTTGATGTTGGTGATAGCCTATCGAGTTGATGTTGGTGATAGCCTATCGAGTTGATGTTGGTGATAGCCTATCGAGTTGATGTTGGTGATAGCCTATCGAGTTGATGTTGGTGATAGCCTATCGAGTTGATGTTGGTGATAGCCTATCGAGTTGATGTTGGTGATAGCCTATCGAGTTGATGTTGGTGATAGCCTATCGAGTTGATGTTGGTGATAGCCTATCGAGTTGATGTTGGTGATAGCCTATCGAGTTGATGTTGGTGATAGCCTATCGAGTTGATGTTGGTGATAGCCTATCGAGTTGATGTTGGTGATAGCCTATCGAGTTGATGTTGGTGATAGGCTATCGAGTTGATGTTGGTGATAGGCTATCGAGTTGATGTTGGTGATAGGCTATCGAGTTGATGTTGGTGATAGGCTATCGAGTTGATGTTGGTGATAGGCTATCGAGTTGATGTTGGTGATAGGCTATCGAGTTGAGTTGATGTTGGTGATAGGCTATCGAGTTGAGTTGTTGTTGGTGATAGGCTATCGAGTTGATGTTGGTGATAGGCTATCGAGTTGATGTTGGTGATAGGCTATCGAGTTGTTGTTGGTGATAGGCTATCGAGTTGATGTTGGTGATAGGCTATCGAGTTGATGTTGGTGATAGGCTATCGAGTTGTTGTTGGTGATAGGCTATCGAGTTGATGTTGGTGATAGGCTATCGAGTTGAGTTGTTGTTGGTGATAGGCTATCGAGTTGATGTTGATGTTGGTGATAGGCTATCGAGTTGAGTTGTTGTTGGTGATAGGCTATCGAGTTGATGTTGGTGATAGGCTATCGAGTTGAGTTGTTGTTGGTGATAGGCTATCGAGTTGAGTTGTTGTTGGTGATAGGCTATCGAGTTGATGTTGGTGATAGGCTATCGAGTTGATGTTGGTGATAGGCTATCGAGTTGATGTTGGTGATAGGCTATCGAGTTGAGTTGTTGTTGGTGATAGGCTATCGAGTTGAGTTGATGTTGGTGATAGGCTATCGAGTTGAGTTGTTGTTGGTGATAGGCTATCGAGTTGAGTTGTTGTTGGTGATAGGCTATCGAGTTGAGTTGTTGTTGGTGATAGGCTATCGAGTTGAGTTGTTGTTGGTGATAGGCTGTTGAGTTGTTGTTGGTGATAGGCTATCGAGTTGAGTTCGAGTTGATGTTGGTGATAGGCTATCGAGTTGATGTTGATGTTGGTGATAGGCTATCGAGATGATGTTGATGTTGGTGATAGGCTATCGAGATGATGTTGATGTTGGTGATAGGCTATCGAGATGAGTTGATGATAGGCTATCGAGATGATGTTGATGTTGGTGATAGGCTATCGAGATGATGTTGATGTTGGTGATAGGCTATCGTGTTGATGTTGGTAATAGGCTTCGAGTTGAGTTGATGTTCATAGCCTGTCGAGTTGATGTTAAATCTTGATGATGATAGCCTTTCGAGTTGAGTTGATAGCGATAGGGTGTTGAGTTGTAGAGTTTTTGGATGACTGCTCTGTTCCTTTTTTCTCTATCTCTCCATCTGTAGGCTTTCCTCAGTACACAGAATGCTCTCCATCTGTAGGCTTTCCTCAGTACACAGAATGCTCTCTCCATCTGTAGGCTTTCCTCAGTACACAGAATGCTCTCTCCATCTGTAGGCTTTCCTCAGTACACAGAATGCTCTCTCCATCTGTAGGCTTTCCTCAGTACACAGAATGATTTAATGGATGTTAGAGGGGTGATGTGACAGTTATTATTTAATTTTTTAGAAAGTTGTCTGATTTCAGGAGAGTATTTAAACTTCTATATTACAGAGGTAAAGCTAAGTGGCCTCTGAGAAAATATATTAACATAAATTGTATTGAGAGGTTGTGATTGGCGGTGACCGTGGTTACAGTTTGTGAATGGAACACTGATTGTAAAAATATTTGCAACATTTCTCTTTCTATTGGCGATGATGAAATAAAGGCCCTGATTGGTTGAAAGTCACTTTGGGTTACAGTACATGTATCAGTGTTGTGATCGGTGGAGAGGTCGAGGGTCAATTGGCTGATTTTGATTTTGCAACTGGCTCCAATAACAATTTTCCTGAAGAAGGAAGCCATGTTTCTAGGCCGACGTATTCAACAAAAACAAATGATACTACTGTGAAGTCTGCTCCTGTTTTTATTTCTCATCGCTAGAATCAAGTCTCTTGTAAAATAGTGAAACCACAAGTAACATAATACATTTGATGAAATATATAATTATGCCACAAAATAGCAACATCAGTATTGGGTTGGATCCATGATCAAATCCTTCTCCGTTTTCCGAACCGATGTCATACCAGCCCATGGAATGGTGATGTCATACCAGCCCATGGAATGGTGATGTCAGCGAGTTCTGCACCACCATCTCTTTAACAGCTGACACATGGTAGCAGTCAGCCATTTGCACTGATCTACAGTCAGAATGAATGATGGAAGCAGGTATTTTTTTTAAGCAGGTCTAGTTTTATATTATGATTTGTGTGTGCGCACACGTGTTTGTTTTGTGTTTGGTTGATTTTACATTTGGTTTACTGCTTTTGGCTGACAATCATTAATCTTCTTTCCCAGATTGACAGAATACACTAAGGTCTGTTATGGCTTCTTCATGGGTTCTTTTTTCAGTAGTCAGAGTTCTTGTGTGATAGGTTGGCCTTTTACCTGCTTCTCTGTCTTTATTAAAGTTGTATTGTACATATTTATTCTCTAACATGTTTCATATTATACTTGCATCTTAAAATGGAATAAAAACTTTATACTCCAACTCTGTTTTTATGTTTGTGGAAAGTATTAGAATTTGGTTGGTTTTGGTTAGCTGCAGAAAGATGGACCGTTAGAGCCAATATTAGCCACTGATGTTGACTCGCATGCTCTTCCTGCTGATGCCACCAGATGGCGACATTACCATACTAGGTGACTTCTACATACTAAACATTTAACTAGGCAAATCAGTTAAGAACAAATTCTTATTTACAATGACGGCCTACCAGCCTGAGAATTTAAGTTGCAGAAATGTCTCCTACTGGGCTAGCTGTATTCACTTCACGCAAACAACTGTCCTCCTGTTGACTTTAACTAGTGTGTGTTATAGTTGTATGCAAGTCATTCTGTAAGCCGCCTACAATGAATGCTTGAAATCCAAGCAGTGAAGTTTGCATGTGTAGAGTCTCCGACACACACAAGCATGAGTTAATATCTTTCATCATCAACCCACACTCAGTCTCCTACATACAGAGCAGCAACACACACAAACATGAGTTAATATCTTTCATCATCAACCCACACTCAGAAGACAGTCACCTATGTGACCTGTGAAGTTATATTAAGCTCTGGTTTATATAATATTGTTAGATGGAGGTTGGTGAGTCAGAGGGAGAGATGGTGTTTGGCTTGACCCCCTCCTGGGAACACACACACATCAAGTCTAAAACAGGACTGTTTGCTAACTGCTCAAATCATGAACCTGGCTATTACACAAGTCAAATATGCTTGAGAGTGGGTGAGAGGACGGCTCATAATGGCTGGGATGGAGTGGTATCAAACAAATGAAAACCATGGGTTTGAGAGTTTGATACCATTCCATGGATTCCTTTCCAGCCGTTACTATGAGCCGTCCTCCCCAATTAAGGTGCCACCAGCCTCCTGTGGTACACACACACACACACATTTTTACATTTGCATTCTAAAAGAAAACTGGGCATTTGTTCTGTGTGTCCAGCACTCAACTTCACAACACCGCCCAGGGCAGCCACTCCCCTTCTCTACAGCCTACCTTGGCTGACTCACATAGAAAGACCTGTTCCTTACGCTAACAAATATCCTCCTGTTTCCATCTGGGCTGACCTTTGACCTCTAATGTCCAAACTCAGGAAGGAGGTATGTTGGGGCCAGGGTTGGACAAGGGAGTGAAGGGCGTTGGGGTTGTACAGGGGAGTGACAGGGTGTGTGGTGATAAGGATCCAAGGCCGAGACATACTAAAGGGTATTTTCCCAGCAGCTTCCTCCAGTCTAGTTCACAGAAAACTAACCTATCAGTTAATAGTCTCCTTCACAAGAGATATTGGGAGAATCTCAGTTTCATACTCCTTGTGTCCTCTCTCCTCGCCTCCTCAAAACCTTATTGGACGAATAAGCCAGGGATCCCTCCCCTCTGACCTTCTCCTCCAATGGGGTTTGAGAAGGAGAAGAGCAGGAAAGGAGTGGTCCAGTCCTGCACACAACAGATAGGTATTTAAAGTCCCAGGAGGATGGGAGAAAGGTAACCAAGACTGAGCTAAATGTAGTACACGACTCTAGGGTTACAGGGCTCAGTGTAGTATAGTATAGCACATTACATTACAGTATAGCGTAGTATAGCATACCAGTGTGTTACTACAAGTTGTAGCTATAATAGGCTGTGCTTTTGTTGGTATTTCTAACGTAAAGAAAATTGCCATCACACCACTTGATAAATGTTTATTATATAAATGCAGAAGCAACATATATATAATGTGTATATACACTACACTACTACACTACTGTTCAAAAGTTTGGGGTCACTTAGAAATGTCCTTGTTTTTGAAAGAAAAGCAATTTTTTTGTCCATTAAAATAACATCAAATTGATCAGAAATACAGTGTAGGAATTGTTAATGTTGTAAGTGACTATTGTAGCTGGAAACGGCAGATTCTATATGGAATATCTACATAGGCGTACAGAGGCCCATTATCATCAACCATCACTCCTGTGTTCCAATGGCACGTTGTGTTAGCTAATCCAAGTTTATCATTTTAAAAGGCTAATTGATCATTAGAAAACCCTTTTGCAATTATGTTAGCACAGCTGAAAACTGTAAATAAATAAAACTATCCTTCTTTAGACTAGTTGAGTATCTGGAGCATCAGCATTTATTTGTGGGTTCGATTACAGGCTCAAAATGGCCAGAAACAAAGCACTTTCTTCTGAAACTCGTCAGTCTATTCTTGTTCTGAGAAATGAAGGCTATTTCATGCAAGAAATTGCCAAGAAACTGAAGATCTCGTACAAGGCTGTGTACTACTCCCTTCACAGAACAGCACAAACTGGCTCTAACCAGTATAGAAAGAGGAGTGGGAGGCCCCGGTGCACAACTGAGCAAAAGGACAAGTACATTAGTGTGTCTAGTTTGAGAAACAGATGCCTTACAAGTCCTCAACTGGCAGCGTCATTAAATAGTACCTGCAAAACACAAGTCTCAATGTCAACAGTGAAGTGGCGACTCCGGGATGCTGGCCTTCTAGTTGCAAAGAAAAAGACAAATCTCAGACTGGCCAATAAAAAGAAAAGTTTAAGATGGGCAAAAGAACACAGCCCCTAGACAGAGGAACTCTGCCTAGAAGACCAGAAGGTAGAATAATAGTGAAGACAACACTATGAAACAATGGAATCATGTAGTAACCAAAAAGTGTTAAACAAATCAAAATATATTTGAGATTCTTCAAATAGCCACCCTTTGCCTTGATGACAGCTTTGCACACTCTTGACATTCTCTCAACCAAAGGGTGGCTATTTGAACAATCTAAAATATATTTTGATTTGTTTAACACTTTTTTGGTTACTACATGATTCCATATGTGCTATTTCATAGTTTTGATGTCTTCACTATTATTCTACAACATAGAAAATAGTAAAAAATTAAGAAAAACCCTTAAATGAGTAGGTGTGTCCAAACTTTTGACTGTATTGAAAGCAGTAACTTCCCTCAATGTAGTCTCTGAATATTTTAATGACTCTAGGACCAAGAAAATGTATTCAAAACAGCTTCTCAAGTTTTGTAATTGTATGTTTGTTAATGGGAAAATATGTCCATTTAATTAAATGTTTCTGTTGAGGAGATGAGGTTTTCCTCCGACAGCAACGATAGGTACAAGTTAATGATCAGTAATTAGTCCAATGGGATGCAGAATAATAGCCAGAGCTTTAATATTCGTCTGTATTCGGCTATTCATTCAAAGTGTCCTTTACTCAAACAGTACAGGCTTCTGCAGCATTAGTATATCCAAATTACAACTATATACACATTCCAAAATAGTAATTTGGGGACAGAAAATAGATTCACATGAAAATAAATATACATTTATTTACAGTATTGTTACAGTATTACAGTTTTCTTAAAGGGTCATTTTACCTCCCAAAAAGGAACTTGTCATCCTCATAACTAAAATTCTCCTTGTTAATGGCAGAGCAATAGCATCCATGTACTGGCGTGTGATGGTCTAGTAATCCTACTTAACTCAGTGGTACAGCTGTCTCCTCTCTGAGCCCAGCTCCCTGGACGCTTCCTGAATGAAGAGAACTTTTCATGTCATTTACATTAGGCCTACTGTACACACCACAGATGTATTATTATTCTATTTTATTTAACCTTTATTTAACTAGGCAGGTCAGTTAAGGATAAATTCTTATTTACAATGACGGCCCTACCCAGTCCAAAGCCGGACGACGCTGGGACAATTGTGCGCCGTCCTATGGGACTTCCAATCCCGGCCGGGTGTGATACAGCCTGGATTATTACACAGATGTAATGACCGTACCTCACCACACTTCACCTCACCTCACCTTACCTCACTTCATCACACCACCCCTCACTTCATCACACCTCACCTCACTTCATCACACCTCACCACACCTCACCTCACTTCATCACATCACACCACATCTCACCTCACCTCACCACACCTCACTTCATCACACCTCACCACACCTCACTTCATCACATCGCACCACACCACACCTCACCACACCACACCTCATCTCACCTCACCACACCGGAACAAAACCTAAATCCCTTAGATCCTTTTGAACAACGTCCTAGGGTGCATCTGAAACAGCACCCTATTCCATATATAGTGCACTACTACCACAGGACCCTGGTCAAAAGTAGTGTACTATACAGGGTACAGGGTGCTATTTGAGACACATCCTACCCTTACTTTACCCCAGTCAGTGTCTGAACTTCAACTAGCCCACAGAACGGCTGTGAGGAACACACTGGTTGATTATATACACACAGAACTAAATTAGATGAAGTAACAATTGCAAATAGGTTATTATTATTATTATCATTATGATTTGTACATACAAGCAGCCCTCTAAAGTGAGGTTTGGTCAGGGTCGTGCTTGAGGGAATGTACAGTGTTCTCGACTCTAATACGCTGTCATTGATATGTGGACTGAAACAGGAAGTGGAACCTCCAATAAACAGTACCAGAGAGGGTGTATCATTGTATTGCTGATTATACATGCACACTATTCAGTCTAGTTCATACAGGTCTAGGAGTGTAGGAGTGCAGAGTTGTTTTGGAATTGGAACTGGGACCTCCACAATGACATGAAGGGTGAGGATTTGGTTTGGATTGGGGCCCTCCTGTCTTTTCAAGTCTGTAAGAAGCCTGAGTCTTCATCAAGGAGATAGGAAGAGTGTTTGGTTTGGAATGGGCCCCCCCCCTCTAGTGTCCACTCAGTCAAATCTCAGACGACTCTATCCTTTCTATCCAGGGAAGACCAGGGGGAGGTTTACTGTCTTCCCCTCCTCTTTCTCTCTCTCCTCCTCCTCTTCCTCTCCTCACCTCCTGCACTTCCCTTTCCAGTGACTCGTTACTGTAGTCTCCCATCTCTCCTCCTCCTCCTCCTTCTCCTCCTCTTCCTCCCCTCACATCTTGCAGTTCCCTCTCCAGTGTTCCTCCTCCTCTGAGCAGGTATAGTTCTGTCTCCAGTAGTTGGTTGTGGTGGTACATGTCCAGGTAACTGGCCTGCAGCTCTCTCTGGTAGCAGATCACTTTCTCCTTCTCTGTCTGCCACGTCTGTCTCTCCTGCTCGAAGGCCGTAGCCTGGGCCTCGCTCTGACGACGCTCTAACAACAGCTCTGCTCGCAGACGCTCCTCTGTAGAGCCTGGAGATAAAGAGAGAGGGGGGCAGAGAGAGAGATAGAGAGACAGACATTTTGATGATCACCAATTAGCTTATTAGCCAACACAGTAGTCTCACAAATATATAACAATCAAACATAACATATGCCATTTAACAGACGCTTTAATCCAAAGAGACTAACAGTCATGCAGCATACATTAACGTATGGGTGGCCCCAGAAATCGAACCTACAACTCTGGCAGTGCAAGCGCCATGCTGTAGTGATTGAGCTACAGAGAACCACAAATTGAAGTTGGGTTTTTATTTTGGTAATAAGGCGTGCTTCCCGCTTCTGGCTAGAAAGAAGCTTGTTCAGGCCACTTTTCTCTCTGTAATTGATTATGATGACTTGTTGTATATGCATGCAGCCTCCTCTGTCTTACAGAGACTGGACTCTGTGCATCCTTACGCTTTATTACAAATGCCAAGTCACTCACCCACCATTGCACATTGTACCAAATGATAGGTTGGACCTCACTTTATATGCGCAGAAAGATACATTTGCACGTGTTCATCTACAATGGCCTTTTGGGTAAACTCCCTCTTCACCTCTGTAGTCTGGTCTCCTTCACCACCAGCAGTTACCATACCCAATCTGCTAGGTGGTTGCTACTTAAAGTCCCCAGGACATTCACAGTATTAGGCAAGACTGCCTTCTCTTGTTGTGCACCAGAGGCATGGAATAGTCTACAATCCATGATTCATCTAGATATGTTAGTGCCACTGAATGCATTTAAAATATTGATGGGAGATTGTTACAGAGGAGTGTAAATGCTTTTTTAAAGACTGGATCATGTTGTTGTATGTTTTAATTCTGTAATGTATTGATTGTTGCTGCCTTCTTGGCCAGGTCTCCAGTTGAAAAAGAGACTGTGGGTCACAATGGGCCTTTCCTGGTTAAATAAAGGTTAAATAAACAAATATCTATACCTGATGCCCCTCCTGATCCTCGAGACCCTAGTGTCCCACTCTCCTCCGCTCCCTCTTTCCCCTGTCGTCGTGGTTGCGCACCGTGTAGGGCTGTCTGCAGAGTGTCTATCTGTCCATCACGGCTCTGCAGCTCTCCTCTTGTCTCTCTCAGCTGGGTCTTCAGCTGGAACAGCTCTGACAGCTTGCTGGTCACCTCCGCCTGGGAATCACGCAGCCGCTGCTTCAACAACGAGATCTCACCAGACTTCTGACACACCTGAAAGGTAAAGAGGGAGGGGTGGTGACAGAGGATGATAAATAAACCCTGCTCTTCACCATCATCCCTCAGTCAAATCCTCCTCTCTCTATGCCTGTCCTCCGTCTTCTTAGTTCATGGACCCACCTCTCTCCATCCTCCTACCCCTCATCTTCCCCACTCCATCTTCCTACCCCCTCATCTTCCCCACTCCATCCTCCTACCCCCTCACCTTCCCCACTCCATCCTCCTACCCCCTCACCTTCCCCACTCCATCCTCCTACCCCCTCACCTTCCCCACTCCATCCTCCTACCCCTCATCTTCCCCACTCCACCTCCTACCCCCTCACCTTCCCCACTCCATCCTCCTACCCCCTCACCTTCCCCACTCCATCCTCCTACCCACTCACCTTCCCCACTCCATCCTCCTACCCCCTCATCTTCCCCACTCCATCCTCCTACTCCCTCATCTTCCCCACTCCATCCTCCTACCCACCTACCTTCCCCACTCCATCCTCCTACTCCCTCACCTTCCCCACTCCATCCTCCTACTCCCTCATCTTCCCCACTCCATCCTCCTACCCACTCACCTTCCCCACTCCATCCTCCTACCCCCTCATCTTCCCCACTCCATCCTCCTACCCCCTCATCTTCCCCACTCCATCTTCCTACCGCCTCATCTTCCCCACCCCATCCTCCTACTCCCTCATCTTCCCCACTCCATCCTCCTACTCCCTCATCTTCCCCACTCCATCCTCCTACTCCCTCATCTTCCCCACTCCATCCTCCTACCCACCTACCTTCCCCACTCCATCCTCCTACCCCCTCACCTTCCCCACTCCATCCTCCTACTCCCTCATCTTCCCCACTCCATCCTCCTACCCACTCACCTTCCCCACTCCATCCTCCTACTCCCTCATCTTCCCCACTCCATCCTCCTACCGCCTCATCTTCCCCACCCCATCCTCCTACTCCCTCATCTTCCCCACTCCATCCTCCTACTCCCTCATCTTCCCCACTCCATCCTCCTACTCCCTCATCTTCCCCACTCCATCCTCCTACCCACCTACCTTCCCCACTCCATCCTCCTACCCACCTACCTTCCCCACTCCATCCTCCTACTCCCTCATCTTCCCCACTCCATCCTCCTACCCACTCACCTTCCCCACTCCATCCTCCTACTCCCTCATCTTCCCCACTCCATCCTCCTACCGCCTCATCTTCCCCACCCCATCCTCCTACTCCCTCATCTTCCCCACTCCATCCTCCTACTCCCTCATCTTCCCCACTCCATCCTCCTACTCCCTCATCTTCCCCACTCCATCCTCCTACCCACCTACCTTCCCCACTCCATCCTCCTAACCCCTCACCTTCCCCACTCCATCCTCCTACCCCCTCATCTTCCCCACTCCATCCTCCTACCCACTCACCTTCCCCACTCCATCCTCCTACTCCCTCATCTTCCCCACTCCATCCTCCTACCCACTCATCTTCCCCACTCCATCCTCCTACCCCTCACCTTCCCCACTCCATCCTCCTACCCACTCATCTTCCCCACTCCATCCTCCTACCCCTCATCTTCCCGACTCCATCCTCCTACCGCCTCATCTTCCCCACTCCATCCTCCTACCCACTCACCTTCCCCACTCCATCCTCCTACCGCCTCATCTTCCCCACTCCATCCTCCTACCCACTCACCTTCCCCACTCCATCCTCCTACCCCCTCACCTTCCCCACTCCATCCTCCTACCCCCTCACCTTCCCCACTCCATCCTCCTACCCCTCACCTTCCCCACTCCATCCTCCTACCCCCTCATCTTCCCCACTCCATCCTCCTACCCTCTCACCTTCCCCACCCCATCCTCCTACCGCCTCACCTTCCCCACTCCATCCTCCTACTCCCTCATCTTCCCCACTCCATCCTCCTACCGCCTCATCTTCCCCACCCCATCCTCCTACTCCCTCATCTTCCCCACTCCATCCTCCTACTCCCTCATCTTCCCCACTCCATCCTCCTACTCCCTCATCTTCCCCACTCCATCCTCCTACCCACCTACCTTCCCCACTCCATCCTCCTACCCCCTCACCTTCCCCACTCCATCCTCCTACTCCCTCATCTTCCCCACTCCATCCTCCTACCCACTCACCTTCCCCACTCCATCCTCCTACTCCCTCATCTTCCCCACTCCATCCTCCTACCCACTCATCTTCCCCACTCCATCCTCCTACCCCTCACCTTCCCCACTCCATCCTCCTACCCACTCATCTTCCCCACTCCATCCTCCTACCCCTCATCTTCCCCACTCCATCCTCCTACCGCCTCATCTTCCCCACTCCATCCTCCTACCCACTCACCTTCCCCACTCCATCCTCCTACCGCCTCATCTTCCCCACTCCATCCTCCTACCCACTCACCTTCCCCACTCCATCCTCCTACCCCCTCACCTTCCCCACTCCAATCTCCTACCCCCTCACCTTCCCCACTCCATCCTCCTACCCCTCACCTTCCCCACTCCATCCTCCTACCCCCTCATCTTCCCCACTCCATCCTCCTACCCTCTCACCTTCCCCACCCCATCCTCCTACCGCCTCACCTTCCCCACTCCATCCTCCTACCCCCTCATCTTCCCCACTCCATCCTCCTACTGCCTCATCTTCCCCACTCCATCCTCCTACACCCTCATCTTCCCCACTCCATCCTCCTACCCCCTCATCTTCCCCACTCCATCCTCCTACCCTCTCCATCTTCCTACCGCCTCATCTTCCCCACTCTATCCTCCTACCCCCTCACCTTCCCCACTCTATCCTCCTACCCCCTCACCTTCCCCACTCCATCTTCCTACCCACCTACCTTCCCCACTCCATCCTCCTACCCCCTCACCTTCCCCACTCCATCCTCCTACTCCCTCATCTTCCCCACTCCATCCTCCTACCCACCTACCTTCCCCACTCCATCCTCCTACCCCCTCACCTTCCCCACTCCATCCTCCTACTCCCTCATCTTCCCCACTCCATCCTCCTACCCACTCACCTTCCCCACTCCATCCTCCTACTCCCTCATCTTCCCCACTCCATCCTCCAACCGCCTCATCTTCCCCACCCCATCCTCCTACTCCCTCATCTTCCCCACTCCATCCTCCTACTCCCTCATCTTCCGCACTCCATCCTCCTACTCCCTCATCTTCCCCACTCCATCCTCCTACCCACCTACCTTCCCCACTCCATCCTCCTACTCCCTCATCTTCCCCACTCCATCCTCCTACCCACTCACCTTCCCCACTCCATCCTCCTACCGCCTCATCTTCCCCACTCCATCCTCCTACCCACTCACCTTCCCCACTCCATCCTCCTACCCCCTCACCTTCCCCACTCCATCCTCCTACCCCCTCACCTTCCCCACTCCATCCTCCTACCCCTCACCTTCCCCACTCCATCCTCCTACCCCCTCATCTTCCCCACTCCATCCTCCTACCCTCTCACCTTCCCCACCCCATCCTCCTACCGCCTCACCTTCCCCACTCCATCCTCCTACTCCCTCATCTTCCCCACTCCATCCTCCTACCGCCTCATCTTCCCCACCCCATCCTCCTACTCCCTCATCTTCCCCACTCCATCCTCCTACTCCCTCATCTTCCCCACTCCATCCTCCTACTCCCTCATCTTCCCCACTCCATCCTCCTACCCACCTACCTTCCCCACTCCATCCTCCTACCCCCTCACCTTCCCCACTCCATCCTCCTACTCCCTCATCTTCCCCACTCCATCCTCCTACCCACTCACCTTCCCCACTCCATCCTCCTACTCCCTCATCTTCCCCACTCCATCCTCCTACCCACTCATCTTCCCCACTCCATCCTCCTACCCCTCACCTTCCCCACTCCATCCTCCTACCCACTCATCTTCCCCACTCCATCCTCCTACCCCTCATCTTCCCCACTCCATCCTCCTACCGCCTCATCTTCCCCACTCCATCCTCCTACCCACTCACCTTCCCCACTCCATCCTCCTACCGCCTCATCTTCCCCACTCCATCCTCCTACCCACTCACCTTCCCCACTCCATCCTCCTACCCCCTCACCTTCCCCACTCCAATCTCCTACCCCCTCACCTTCCCCACTCCATCCTCCTACCCCTCACCTTCCCCACTCCATCCTCCTACCCCCTCATCTTCCCCACTCCATCCTCCTACCCTCTCACCTTCCCCACCCCATCCTCCTACCGCCTCACCTTCCCCACTCCATCCTCCTACCCCCTCATCTTCCCCACTCCATCCTCCTACTGCCTCATCTTCCCCACTCCATCCTCCTACACCCTCATCTTCCCCACTCCATCCTCCTACCCCCTCATCTTCCCCACTCCATCCTCCTACCCTCTCCATCTTCCTACCGCCTCATCTTCCCCACTCTATCCTCCTACCCCCTCACCTTCCCCACTCTATCCTCCTACCCCCTCACCTTCCCCACTCCATCTTCCTACCCACCTACCTTCCCCACTCCATCCTCCTACCCCCTCACCTTCCCCACTCCATCCTCCTACTCCCTCATCTTCCCCACTCCATCCTCCTACCCACCTACCTTCCCCACTCCATCCTCCTACCCCCTCACCTTCCCCACTCCATCCTCCTACTCCCTCATCTTCCCCACTCCATCCTCCTACCCACTCACCTTCCCCACTCCATCCTCCTACTCCCTCATCTTCCCCACTCCATCCTCCAACCGCCTCATCTTCCCCACCCCATCCTCCTACTCCCTCATCTTCCCCACTCCATCCTCCTACTCCCTCATCTTCCGCACTCCATCCTCCTACTCCCTCATCTTCCCCACTCCATCCTCCTACCCACCTACCTTCCCCACTCCATCCTCCTACTCCCTCATCTTCCCCACTCCATCCTCCTACCCACTCACCTTCCCCACTCCATCCTCCTACTCCCTCATCTTCCCCACTCCATCCTCCTACCGCCTCATCTTCCCCACCCCATCCTCCTACTCCCTCATCTTCCCCACTCCATCCTCCTACTCCCTCATCTTCCCCACTCCATCCTCCTACTCCCTCATCTTCCCCACTCCATCCTCCTACCCACCTACCTTCCCCACTCCATCCTCCTACCCCCTCACCTTCCCCACTCCATCCTCCTACTCCCTCATCTTCCCCACTCCATCCTCCTACCCACTCACCTTCCCCACTCCATCCTCCTACTCCCTCATCTTCCCCACTCCATCCTCCTACCCACTCACCTTCCCCACTCCATCCTCCTACCCCTCACCTTCCCCACTCCATCCTCCTACCCACTCATCTTCCCCACTCCATCCTCCTACCCCTCATCTTCCCCACTCCATCCTCCTACCGCCTCATCTTCCCCACTCCATCCTCCTACCCACTCACCTTCCCCACTCCATCCTCCTACCGCCTCATCTTCCCCACTCCATCCTCCTACCCACTCACCTTCCCCACTCCATCCTCCTACCCCCTCACCTTCCCCACTCCATCCTCCTACCCCCTCACCTTCCCCACTCCATCCTCCTACCCCCTCACCTTCCCCACTCCATCCTCCTACCCCTCACCTTCCCCACTCCATCCTCCTACCCCCTCATCTTCCCCACTCCATCCTCCTACCCTCTCACCTTCCCCACACCATCCTCCTACCGCCTCACCTTCCCCACTCCATCCTCCTACCCCCTCATCTTCCCCACTCCATCCTCCTACTGCCTCATCTTCCCCACTCCATCCTCCTACACCCTCATCTTCCCCACTCCATCCTCCTACCCCCTCATCTTCCCCACTCCATCCTCCTACCCTCTCCATCTTCCTACCGCCTCATCTTCCCCACTCTATCCTCCTACCCCCTCACCTTCCCCACTCTTTCCTCCTACCCCCTCACCTTCCCCACTCCATCTTCCTACCCTCTCATCTTCCCCACTCCATCCTCCTACCGCCTCATTTTCCCCACTCCATCCTCCTACCCCCTCACCTTCCCCACTCCATCCTCCTACCCCCTCACCTTCCCCACCCCATCCTCCTACCCCTCATCTTCCCCACTCCATCCTCCTACCGCCTCATCTTCCCCACTCCATCCTCTTACCCCCTCACCTTCCCCACTCCATCCTCCTACCCCCTCACCTTCCCCACTCCATCCTCCTACCCCCTCACCGTCCCCTCTCCATCCTCCTACCCCTCACCGTCCCCTCTCCATCCTCCTACCCCCTCACCGTCCCCTCTCCATCCTCCTACCCCCTCACCGTCCCCTCTCCATCCTCCTACCCCTCACCTTCCCCACCCCATCCTCCTACCCCCTCATCTTCCCCTCTCCATCCTCCTATACCCTCACCTTCCCCACCCCATCCTCCTACCCCCTCATCTTCCCCACCCCATCCTCCTACCGCCTCATCTTCCCCACTCCATCCTCCTACCGCCTAACCTTCCCCACTCCATCCTCCTACCCCCCTCACCTTCCCCACCCCATCCTCCTACCGCCTCACCTTCCCCACTCCATCCTGCCCCCCTCATCTCCTCCTCCTACCCCCTCATCTTCCCCACTCCATCCTCCTACCCCCTCATCTTCCCCACTCCATCTTCCTACCGCCTCATCTTCCCCACTCTCTCCTCCTACCCCCTCACCTTCCCCACTCCATCTTCCTACCCTCTCACCTTCCCCACTCCATCCTCCTACCCCCTCATCTTCCCCACTCCATCCTCCTACCCCCTCACCTTCCCCACCCCATCCTCCTACCCCCTCACCTTCCCCACCCCATCCTCCTACCCCTCATCTTCCCCACTCCATCCTCCTACCGCCTCATTTTCCCCACTCCATCCTCCTACCCCCTCACCTTCCCCACTCCATCCTCCTACCCCCTCATCTTCCCCACTCCATCCTCCTACCCCCTCACCTTCTCCACTCCATCCTCCTACCCCCTCATCTTCCCCACTCCATCCTCCTACCGCCTCATCTTCCCCACTCCATCCTCCTAACCCCTCACCTTCCCCACTCCATCCTCCTACCCCTCATCTTCCCCACTCCATCCTCCTACCCCCTCACCTTCCCCACTCCATCCTCCTACCGCCTCATCTTCCCCACTCCATCCTCCTACCACCTCACCTTCCCCACTCCATCCTCCTACACCCTCATCTTCCCCACTCCATCCTCCTACCCCCTCACCTTCCCCACTCCATCCTCCTAACCCCTCATCTTCCCCACCCCATCCTCCTACCCCCTCATCTTCCCCACCCCATCCTCCTACCGCCTCACCTTCCCCACTCCATCCTCCTACCCCCTCACCTTCCCCACTCCATCCTTCTACCGCCTCATCTTCCCCACTCCATCCTCCTACCCCCTCATCTTCCCCACTCCATGCTCCTACCCCCTCATTTTCCCCACTCCATCCTCCTACCGCCTCACCTTCCCCACTCCATCCTCCTACACACTCACCTTCCCCACTCCATCCTCCTACCCCCTCACCTTCCCCACTCCATCCTCCTACCCCCTCACCTTCCCCACTCCATCCTCCTACCCACTCACCTTCCCCACTCCATCCTCCTACCCACTCACCTTCCCCACTCCATCCTCCTACCCCCTCATCTTCCCCACTCCATCCTCCTACCCACCTACCTTCCCCACTCCATCCTCCTACTCCCTCACCTTCCCCACTCCATCCTCCTACTCCATCATCTTCCCCACTCCATCCTCCTACCCACTCACATTCCCCACTCCATCCTCCTACCCCCTCATCTTCCCCACTCCATCCTCCTACCCCCTCATCTTCCCCACTCCATCTTCCTACCGCCTCATCTTCCCCACCCCATCCTCCTACTCCCTCATCTTCCCCACTCCATCCTCCTACTCCCTCATCTTCCCCACTCCATCCTCC
The DNA here is from genome assembly GCF_045679555.1 of Salvelinus alpinus. Taxonomy (NCBI): domain Eukaryota; kingdom Metazoa; phylum Chordata; class Actinopteri; order Salmoniformes; family Salmonidae; genus Salvelinus; species Salvelinus alpinus. Next base: position 74,011,268 of record NC_092092.1, read on the forward strand.
TACTCCCTCATCTTCCCCACTCCATCCTCCTACCCACCTACCTTCCCCACTCCATCCTCCTACCCCCTCACCTTCCCCACTCCATCCTCCTACTCCCTCATCTTCCCCACTCCATCCTCCTACCCACTCACCTTCCCCACTCCATCCTCCTACTCCCTCACCTTCCCCACTCCATCCTCCTACTCCCTCATCTTCCCCACTCCATCCTCCTACCCACTCACCTTCCCCACTCCATCCTCCTACTCCCTCATCTTCCCCACCCCATCCTCCTACTCCCTCATCTTCCCCACTCCATCCTCCTACTCCCTCATCTTCCCCACTCCATCCTCCTACTCCCTCATCTTCCCCACTCCATCCTCCTACCCACCTACCTTCCCCACTCCATCCTCCTACCCCCTCACCTTCCCCACTCCATCCTCCTACTCCCTCATCTTCCCCACTCCATCCTCCTACCCACTCACCTTCCCCACTCCATCCTCCTACTCCCTCACCTTCCCCACTCCATCCTCCTACTCCCTCATCTTCCCCACTCCATCCTCCTACCCACTCACCTTCCCCACTCCATCCTCCTACTCCCTCATCTTCCCCACTCCATCCTCCTACCCACTCATCTTCCCCACTCCATCCTCCTACCCCTCACCTTCCCCACTCCATCCTCCTACCCACTCATCTTCCCCACTCCATCCTCCTACCCCTCATCTTCCCCACTCCATCCTCCTACCCACTCACCTTCCCCACTCCATCCTCCTACCCACTCACCTTCCCCACTCCATCCTCCTACCGCCTAATCTTCCCCACTCCATCCTCCTACCCACTCACCTTCCCCACTCCATCCTCCTACCCCCTCACCTTCCCCACTCCATCCTCCTACCCCCTCACCTTCCCCACTCCATCCTCCTACCCCTCACCTTCCCCACTCCATCCTCCTACCCCCTCATCTTCCCGACTCCATCCTCCTACCCTCTCACCTTCCCCACCCCATCCTCCTACCGCCTCACCTTCCCCACTCCATCCTCCTACCCCCTCATCTTCCCCACTCCATCCTCCTACTCCCTCATCTTCCCCACTCCATCCTCCTACACCCTCATCTTCCCCACTCCATCCTCCTACCCCCTCATCTTCCCCACTCCATCCTCCTACCCTCTCCATCTTCCTACCGCCTCATCTTCCCCACTCTATCCTCCTACCCCCTCACCTTCCCCACTCTATCCTCCTACCCCCTCACCTTCCCCACTCCATCTTCCTACCCACCTACCTTCCCCACTCCATCCTCCTACCCCCTCACCTTCCCCACTCCATCCTCCTACTCCCTCATCTTCCCCACTCCATCCTCCTACCCACCTACCTTCCCCACTCCATCCTCCTACCCCCTCACCTTCCCCACTCCATCCTCCTACTCCCTCATCTTCCCCACTCACCTTCCCCACTCCATCATCTTCCCCACTCCATCCTCCTACCGCCTCATCTTCCCCACCCCATCCTCCTACTCCCTCATCTTCCCCACTCCATCCTCCTACTCCCTCATCTTCCCCACTCCATCCTCCTACTCCCTCATCTTCTCCACTCCATCCTCCTACCCACCTACCTTCCCCACTCCATCCTCCTACCCACCTACCTTCCCCACTCCATCCTCCTACCCACCTACCTTCCCCACTCCATCCTCCTACTCCCTCATCTTCCCCACTCCATCCTCCTACCCACTCACCTTCCCCACTCCATCCTCCTACTCCCTCATCTTCCCCACTCCATCCTCCTACCGCCTCATCTTCCCCACCCCATCCTCCTACTCCCTCATCTTCCCCACTCCATCCTCCTACTCCCTCATCTTCCCCACTCCATCCTCCTACTCCCTCATCTTCCCCACTCCATCCTCCTACCCACCTACCTTCCCCACTCCATCCTCCTACCCCCTCACCTTCCCCACTCCATCCTCCTACTCCCTCATCTTCCCCACTCCATCCTCCTACCCACTCACCTTCCCCACTCCATCCTCCATTCGCCTCATCTTCCCCACTCCATCCTCCTACCCCCTCACCTTCCCCACTCCATCCTCCTACCCCTCACCTTCCCCACTCCATCCTCCTACCCCCTCATCTTCCCCACTCCATCCTCCTACCCTCTCACCTTCCCCACCCCATCCTCCTACCGCCTCACCTTCCCCACTCCATCCTCCTACTCCCTCATCTTCCCCACTCCATCCTCCTACCCACTCACCTTCCCCACTCCATCATCTTCCCCACTCCATCCTCCTACCGCCTCATCTTCCCCACCCCATCCTCCTACTCCCTCATCTTCCCCACTCCATCCTCCTACTCCCTCATCTTCCCCACTCCATCCTCCTACTCCCTCATCTTCCCCACTCCATCCTCCTACCCACCTACCTTCCCCACTCCATCCTCCTACCCACCTACCTTCCCCACTCCATCCTCCTACTCCCTCATCTTCCCCACTCCATCCTCCTACCCACTCACCTTCCCCACTCCATCCTCCTACTCCCTCATCTTCCCCACTCCATCCTCCTACCGCCTCATCTTCCCCACCCCATCCTCCTACTCCCTCATCTTCCCCACTCCATCCTCCTACTCCCTCATCTTCCCCACTCCATCCTCCTACTCCCTCATCTTCCCCACTCCATCCTCCTACCCACCTACCTTCCCCACTCCATCCTCCTACCCCCTCACCTTCCCCACTCCATCCTCCTACTCCCTCATCTTCCCCACTCCATCCTCCTACCCACTCACCTTCCCCACTCCATCCTCCTACCGCCTCATCTTCCCCACTCCATCCTCCTACCCACTCACCTTCCCCACTCCATCCTCCTACCCCCTCACCTTCCCCACTCCATCCTCCTACCCCCTCACCTTCCCCACTCCATCCTCCTACCCCTCACCTTCCCCACTCCATCCTCCTACCCCCTCATCTTCCCCACTCCATCCTCCTACCCTCTCACCTTCCCCACCCCATCCTCCTACCGCCTCACCTTCCCCACTCCATCCTCCTACCCCCTCATCTTCCCCACTCCATCCTCCTACTGCCTCATCTTCCCCACTCCATCCTCCTACACCCTCATCTTCCCCACTCCATCCTCCTACCCCCTCATCTTCCCCACTCCATCCTCCTACCCTCTCCATCTTCCTACCGCCTCATCTTCCCCACTCTATCCTCCTACCCCCTCACCTTCCCCACTCTATCCTCCTACCCCCTCACCTTCCCCACTCCATCTTCCTACCCTCTCATCTTCCCCACCCCATCCTCCTACCGCCTCATTTTCCCCACTCCATCCTCCTACCCCCTCAGCTTCCCCACTCCATCCTCCTACCCACTCACCTTCCCCACTCCATCCTCCTACTCCCTCATCTTCCCCACTCCATCCTCCTACCGCCTCATCTTCCCCACCCCATCCTCCTACTCCCTCATCTTCCCCACTCCATCCTCCTACTCCCTCATCTTCCCCACTCCATCCTCCTACTCCCTCATCTTCCCCACTCCATCCTCCTACCCACCTACCTTCCCCACTCCATCCTCCTACCCCCTCACCTTCCCCACTCCATCCTCCTACTCCCTCATCTTCCCCACTCCATCCTCCTACCCACTCACCTTCCCCACTCCATCCTCCATTCGCCTCATCTTCCCCACTCCATCCTCCTACCCCCTCACCTTCCCCACTCCATCCTCCTACCCCTCACCTTCCCCACTCCATCCTCCTACCCCCTCATCTTCCCCACTCCATCCTCCTACCCTCTCACCTTCCCCACCCCATCCTCCTACCGCCTCACCTTCCCCACTCCATCCTCCTACTCCCTCATCTTCCCCACTCCATCCTCCTACCCACTCACCTTCCCCACTCCATCATCTTCCCCACTCCATCCTCCTACCGCCTCATCTTCCCCACCCCATCCTCCTACTCCCTCATCTTCCCCACTCCATCCTCCTACTCCCTCATCTTCCCCACTCCATCCTCCTACTCCCTCATCTTCCCCACTCCATCCTCCTACCCACCTACCTTCCCCACTCCATCCTCCTACCCACCTACCTTCCCCACTCCATCCTCCTACTCCCTCATCTTCCCCACTCCATCCTCCTACCCACTCACCTTCCCCACTCCATCCTCCTACTCCCTCATCTTCCCCACTCCATCCTCCTACCGCCTCATCTTCCCCACCCCATCCTCCTACTCCCTCATCTTCCCCACTCCATCCTCCTACTCCCTCATCTTCCCCACTCCATCCTCCTACTCCCTCATCTTCCCCACTCCATCCTCCTACCCACCTACCTTCCCCACTCCATCCTCCTACCCCCTCACCTTCCCCACTCCATCCTCCTACTCCCTCATCTTCCCCACTCCATCCTCCTACCCACTCACCTTCCCCACTCCATCCTCCTACCGCCTCATCTTCCCCACTCCATCCTCCTACCCACTCACCTTCCCCACTCCATCCTCCTACCCCCTCACCTTCCCCACTCCATCCTCCTACCCCCTCACCTTCCCCACTCCATCCTCCTACCCCTCACCTTCCCCACTCCATCCTCCTACCCCCTCATCTTCCCCACTCCATCCTCCTACCCTCTCACCTTCCCCACCCCATCCTCCTACCGCCTCACCTTCCCCACTCCATCCTCCTACCCCCTCATCTTCCCCACTCCATCCTCCTACTGCCTCATCTTCCCCACTCCATCCTCCTACACCCTCATCTTCCCCACTCCATCCTCCTACCCCCTCATCTTCCCCACTCCATCCTCCTACCCTCTCCATCTTCCTACCGCCTCATCTTCCCCACTCTATCCTCCTACCCCCTCACCTTCCCCACTCTATCCTCCTACCCCCTCACCTTCCCCACTCCATCTTCCTACCCTCTCATCTTCCCCACCCCATCCTCCTACCGCCTCATTTTCCCCACTCCATCCTCCTACCCCCTCAGCTTCCCCACTCCATCCTCCTACCCCCTCACCTTCCCCACCCCATCCTCCTACCCCTCATCTTCCCCACTCCATCCTCCTATCGCCTAATCTTCCCCACTCCATCCTCTTACCCCCTCACCTTCCCCACTCCATCCTCCTACCCCCTCACCTTCCCCACTCCATCCTCCTACCCCCTCACCGTCCCCTCTCCATCCTCCTACCCCTCACCTTCCCAACCCCATCCTCCTACCCCCTCACCGTCCCCTCTCCATCCTCCTACCCCTCACCTTCCCCACCCCATCCTCCTACCCCCTCATCTTCCCCTCTCCATCCTCCTATACCCTCACCTTCCCCACCCCATCCTCCTACCCCCTCATCTTCCCCACCCCATCCTCCTACCGCCTCATCTTCCCCACTCCATCTTCCTACCGCCTAACCTTCCCCACTCCATCCTCCTACCCCCCTCACCTTCCCCACCCCATCCTCCTACCGCCTCACCTTCCCCACTCCATCCTCCTACCCCCTCATCTTCCCCACTCCATCCTCCTACCCCCTCACTTTCCCCACTCCATCCTCCTACCCCCTCACCTTCCCCACTCCATCCTCCTACCCCCTCACCTTCCCCACCCCATCCTCCTACCCCTCATCTTCCCCACTCCATCCTCCTACCGCCTAATCTTCCCCACTCCATTCTCTTACCCCCTCACCTTCCCCACTCCATCCTCCTACCCACTCACCTTCCCCACTCCATCCTCCCACCCCCTCACCTTCCCCACTCCATCCTCCTACCCCCTCACCTTCCCCACTCCATCCTCCTACCCCTCACCTTCCCCACTCCATCCTCCTACCCCCTCATCTTCCCCACTCCATCCTCCTACCCTCTCACCTTCCCCACCCCATCCTCCTACCGCCTCACCTTCCCCACTCCATCCTCCTACCCCCTCATCTTCCCCACTCCATCCTCCTACTGCCTCATCTTCCCCACTCCATCCTCCTACACCCTCATCTTCCCCACTCCATCCTCCTACCCCCTCATCTTCCCCACTCCATCCTCCTACCCTCTCCATCTTCCTACCGCCTCATCTTCCCCACTCTATCCTCCTACCCCCTCACCTTCCCCACTCTATCCTCCTACCCCCTCACCTTCCCCACTCCATCTTCCTACCCTCTCATCTTCCCCACCCCATCCTCCTACCGCCTCATTTTCCCCACTCCATCCTCCTACCCCCTCACCTTCCCCACTCCATCCTCCTACCCCCTCACCTTCCCCACCCCATCCTCCTACCCCTCATCTTCCCCACTCCATCCTCCTACCGCCTAATCTTCCCCACTCCATCCTCTTACCCCCTCACCTTCCCCACTCCATCCTCCTACCCCCTCACCTTCCCCACTCCATCCTCCTACCCCCTCACCGTCCCCTCTCCATCCTCCTACCCCTCACCTTCCCAACCCCATCCTCCTACCCCCTCACCGTCCCCTCTCCATCCTCCTACCCCTCACCTTCCCCACCCCATCCTCCTACCCCCTCATCTTCCCCTCTCCATCCTCCTATACCCTCACCTTCCCCACCCCATCCTCCTACCCCCTCATCTTCCCCACCCCATCCTCCTACCGCCTCATCTTCCCCACTCCATCCTCCTACCGCCTAACCTTCCCCACTCCATCCTCCTACCCCCCTCACCTTCCCCACCCCATCCTCCTACCGCCTCACCTTCCCCACTCCATCCTCCTACCCCCTCATCTTCCCCACTCCATCCTCCTACCCCCTCATCTTCCCCACTCCATCCTCCTACCCCCTCATCTTCCCCACTCCATCTTCCTACCGCCTCATCTTCCCCACTCTATCCTCCTACCCCCTCACCTTCCCCACTCCATCTTCCTACCCTCTCACCTTCCCCACTCCATCCTCCTACCCCCTCATCTTCCCCACTCCATCCTCCTACCCCCTCATCGTCCCCTCTTGCCCACTCCATCCTCCTACCCCCTCACCTTCCCCACCCCATCCTCCTACCCCTCATCTTCCCCACTCCATCCTCCTACCGCCTCATTTTCCCCACTCCATCCTCCTACCCCCTCACCTTCCCCACTCCATCCTCCTACCCCCTCATCTTCCCCACTCCATCCTCCTACCCCCTCATCTTCCCCACTCCATCCTCCTACCCCCTCATCTTCCCCACTCCATCCTCCTACCCCCTCACCTTCTCCACTCCATCCTCCTACCCCCTCATCTTCCCCACTCCATCCTCCTACCGCCTCATCTTCCCCACTCCATCCTCCTAACCCCTCACCTTCCCCACTCCATCCTCCTACCCCTCATCTTCCCCACTCCATCCTCCTACCCCTTCACCTTCCCCACTCCATCCTCCTACCGCCTCATCTTCCCCACTCCATCCTCCTACCACCTCACCTTCCCCACTCCATCCTCCTACACCCTCATCTTCCACACTCCATCCTCCTACCCCCTCACCTTCCCCACTCCATCCTCCTACCCCCTCACCTTCCCCACCCCATCCTCCTACCCCCTCATCTTCCCCACCCCATCCTCCTACCGCCTCACCTTCCCCACTCCATCCTCCTACCCCCTCACCTTCCCCACTCCATCCTTCTACCTCCTCATCTTCCCCACTCCATCCTCCTACCCCCTCATCTTCCCCACTCCATCCTCCTACCCCCTCATTTTCCCCACTCCATCCTCCTACCCCCACACCTTCCCCACTCCATCCCCCTACCCCCTCACCTTCCCCACTCCATCCTCCTACCCCCTCATCTTCCCCACTCCATCCTCCTACCCCTCACCTTCCCCACTCCATCCTCCTACCCACTCACCTTCCCCACTCCATCCTCCTACCCCCTCACTTTCCCCACTCCATCCTCCTACCCCCTCACCTTCCCCACCCCATCCTCCTACCGCCTCATCTTCCCCACTCCATCCTCCTACCCCCTCACCTTCCCCACTCCATCCTCCTACCCCCTCATCTTCCCCACTCCATCCTCCTACCCACTCACCTTCCCCACCCCATCCTCCTACCGCCTCATCTTCCCCACTCCATCCTCCTACCCCCTCACCTTCCCCACTCCATCCTCCTACGCCCTCATCTTCCCCACTCCATCCTCCTACCGCCTCATCTTCCCCACTCTATCCTCCTACCCCCTCACCTTCCCCACTCTATCCTCCTACCCCCTCACCTTCCCCACTCCATCTTCCTACCCTCTCATCTTCCCCACTCCATCCTCCTACCCCCTCACCGTCCCCTCTCCATCCTCCTACCCCCTCACCGTCCCCTCTCCATCCTCCTACCCCTCACCTTCCCAACCCCATCCTCCTACCCCCTCACCGTCCCCTCTCCATCCTCCTACCCCTCACCTTCCCCACTCCATCCTCCTACCCCCTCATCTTCCCCTCTCCATCCTCCTATACCCTCACCTTCCCCACCCCATCCTCCTACCCCCTCATCTTCCCCACCCCATCCTCCTACCGCCTCATCTTCCCCACTCCATCCTCCTACCGCCTAACCTTCCCCACTCCATTCTCCTACCCCCCTCACCTTCCCCACCCCATCCTCCTACCGCCTCACCTTCCCCACTCCATCCTCCTACCCCCTCATCTTCCCCACTCCATCCTCCTACCCCCTCATTTTCCCCACTCCATCCTCCTACCCCCTCACCTTCCCAACTCCATCCTCCTACCCCCTCACCTTCCCCACCCCATCCTCCTACCCCCTCACCTTCCCCACTCCATCCTCCTACCGCCTAATCTTCCCCACTCCATCCTCTTACCCCCTCACCTTCCCCACTCCATCCTCCTACCCACTCACCTTCCCCACTCCATCCTCCCACCCCCTCACCTTCCCCACTCCATCCTCCTACCCCCTCACCTTCCCCACTCCATCCTCCTACCCCTCACCTTCCCCACTCCATCCTCCTACCCCCTCATCTTCCCCACTCCATCCTCCTACCCTCTCACCTTCCCCACCCCATCCTCCTACCGCCTCACCTTCCCCACTCCATCCTCCTACCCCCTCATCTTCCCCACTCCATCCTCCTACTGCCTCATCTTCCCCACTCCATCCTCCTACACCCTCATCTTCCCCACTCCATCCTCCTACCCCCTCATCTTCCCCACTCCATCCTCCTACCCTCTCCATCTTCCCCACTCTATCCTCCTACCCCCTCACCTTCCCCACTCTATCCTCCTACCCCCTCACCTTCCCCACTCCATCTTCCTACCCTCTCATCTTCCCCACCCCATCCTCCTACCGCCTCATTTTCCCCACTCCATCCTCCTACCCCCTCACCTTCCCCACTCCATCCTCCTACCCCCTCACCTTCCCCACCCCATCCTCCTACCCCTCATCTTCCCCACTCCATCCTCCTACCGCCTAACCTTCCCCACTCCATTCTCCTACCCCCCTCACCTTCCCCACCCCATCCTCCTACCGCCTCACCTTCCCCACTCCATCCTCCTACCCCCTCATCTTCCCCACTCCATCCTCCTACCCCCTCATTTTCCCCACTCCATCCTCCTACCCCCTCACCTTCCCCACTCCATCCTCCTACCCCCTCACCTTCCCCACCCCATCCTCCTACCCCTCATCTTCCCCACCCCATCCTCCTACCGCCTCATCTTCCCGACTCCATCCTCCTACCGCCTAACCTTCCCCACTCCATCCTCCTACCCCCCTCACCTTCCCCACTCCATCCTCCTACCCCCTCATCTTCCCCACTCCATCCTCCTACCCCCTCATCTTCCCCACTCCATCCTCCTACCCCCTCATCTTCCCCACTCCATCCTCCTACCGCCTCATCTTCCCCACTCCATCCTCCTAACCCCTCACCTTCCCCACTCCATCCTCCTACCCCTCATCTTCCCCACTCCATCCTCCTACCCCCTCACCTTCCACACTCCATCCTCCTACCGCCTCATCTTCCCCACTCCATCCTCCTACCACCTCACCTTCCCCACTCCATCCTCCTACCGCCTCATCTTCCCCACTCCATCCTCCTACCGCCTCATCTTCCCCACTCCATCCTCCTACCGCCTAACCTTCCCCACTCCATTCTCCTACCCCCCTCACCTTCCCCACCCCATCCTCCTACCGCCTCACCTTCCCCACTCCATCCTCCTACCCCCTCATCTTCCCCACTCCATCCTCCTACCCCCTCATTTTCCCCACTCCATCCTCCTACCCCCTCACCTTCCCCACTCCATCCTCCTACCCCCTCACCTTCCCCACCCCATCCTCCTACCCCTCATCTTCCCCACTCCATCCTCCTACCGCCTAATCTTCCCCACTCCATCCTCTTACCCCCTCACCTTCCCCACTCCATCCTCCTACCCACTCACCTTCCCCACTCCATCCTCCCACCCCCTCACCTTCCCCACTCCATCCTCCTACCCCCTCACCTTCCCCACTCCATCCTCCTACCCCTCACCTTCCCCACTCCATCCTCCTACCCCCTCATCTTCCCCACTCCATCCTCCTACCCTCTCACCTTCCCCACCCCATCCTCCTACCGCCTCACCTTCCCCACTCCATCCTCCTACCCCCTCATCTTCCCCACTCCATCCTCCTACTGCCTCATCTTCCCCACTCCATCCTCCTACACCCTCATCTTCCCCACTCCATCCTCCTACCCCCTCATCTTCCCCACTCCATCCTCCTACCCTCTCCATCTTCCCCACTCTATCCTCCTACCCCCTCACCTTCCCCACTCTATCCTCCTACCCCCTCACCTTCCCCACTCCATCTTCCTACCCTCTCATCTTCCCCACCCCATCCTCCTACCGCCTCATTTTCCCCACTCCATCCTCCTACCCCCTCACCTTCCCCACTCCATCCTCCTACCCCCTCACCTTCCCCACCCCATCCTCCTACCCCTCATCTTCCCCACTCCATCCTCCTACCGCCTAATCTTCCCCACTCCATTCTCCTACCCCCTCACCTTCCCCACTCCATCCTCCTACCGCCTCACCTTCCCCACTCCATCCTCCTACCCCCTCATCTTCCCCACTCCATCCTCCTACCCCCTCATTTTCCCCACTCCATCCTCCTACCCCCTCACCTTCCCCACTCCATCCTCCTACCCCCTCACCTTCCCCACCCCATCCTCCTACCCCTCATCTTCCCCACTCCATCCTCCTACCGCCTAATCTTCCCCACTCCATCCTCCTACCCTCTCACCTTCCCCACCCCATCCTCCTACCGCCTCACCTTCCCCACTCCATCCTCCTACCCCCTCATCTTCCCCACTCCATCCTCCTACCGCCTCATCTTCCCCACTCCATCCTCCTACACCCTCATCTTCCCCACTCCATCCTCCTACCCCCTCATCTTCCCCACTCCATCCTCCTACCCTCTCCATCTTCCTACCGCCTCATCTTCCCCACTCTATCCTCCTACCCCCTCACCTTCCCCACTCTATCCTCCTACCCCCTCACCTTCCCCACTCCATCTTCCTACCCTCTCATCTTCCCCACCCCATCCTCCTACCCCCTCATCTTCCCCACTCCATCCTCCTACCCCCTCATTTTCCCCACTCCATCCTCCTACTGCCTCATCTTCCCCACTCCATCCTCCTACACCCTCATCTTCCCCACTCCATCCTCCTACCCCCTCATCTTCCCCACTCCATCCTCCTACCCTCTCCATCTTCCTACCGCCTCATCTTCCCCACTCTATCCTCCTACCCCCTCACCTTCCCCACTCTATCCTCCTACCCCCTCACCTTCCCCACTCCATCTTCCTACCCTCTCATCTTCCCCACCCCATCCTCCTACCGCCTCATTTTCCCCACTCCATCCTCCTACCCCCTCACCTTCCCCACTCCATCCTCCTACCCCCTCACCTTCCCCACCCCATCCTCCTACCCCTCATCTTCCCCACTCCATCCTCCTACCGCCTAATCCTCCCCACTCCATCCTCTTACCCCCTCACCTTCCCCACTCCATCCTCCTACCCCCTCACCTTCCCCACTCCATCCTCCTACCCCCTCACCGTCCCCTCTCCATCCTCCTACCCCTCACCTTCCCAACCCCATCCTCCTACCCCCTCACCGTCCCCTCTCCATCCTCCTACCCCTCACCTTCCCCACCCCATCCTCCTACCCCCTCATCTTCCCCTCTCCATCCTCCTATACCCTCACCTTCCCCACCCCATCCTCCTACCCCCTCATCTTCCCCACCCCATCCTCCTACCGCCTCATCTTCCCCACTCCATCCTCCTACCGCCTAACCTTCCCCACTCCATCCTCCTACCCCCCTCACCTTCCCCACTCCATCCTCCTACCCCCTCATCTTCCCCACTCCATCCTCCTACCCCCTCATCTTCCCCACTCCATCCTCCTACCCCCTCATCTTCCCCACTCCATCCTCCTACCGCCTCATCTTCCCCACTCCATCCTCCTAACCCCTCACCTTCCCCACTCCATTCTCCTACCCCCCTCACCTTCCCCACCCCATCCTCCTACCGCCTCACCTTCCCCACTCCATCCTCCTACCCCCTCATCTTCCCCACTCCATCCTCCTACCCCCTCATTTTCCCCACTCCATCCTCCTACCCCCTCACCTTCCCCACTCCATCCTCCTACCCCCTCACCTTCCCCACCCCATCCTCCTACCCCTCATCTTCCCCACTCCATCCTCCTACCGCCTAATCTTCCCCACTCCATCCTCTTACCCCCTCACCTTCCCCACTCCATCCTCCTACCCACTCACCTTCCCCACTCCATCCTCCCACCCCCTCACCTTCCCCACTCCATCCTCCTACCCCCTCACCTTCCCCACTCCATCCTCCTACCCCTCACCTTCCCCACTCCATCCTCCTACCCCCTCATCTTCCCCACTCCATCCTCCTACCCTCTCACCTTCCCCACCCCATCCTCCTACCGCCTCACCTTCCCCACTCCATCCTCCTACACCCTCATCTTCCCCACTCCATCCTCCTACTGCCTCATCTTCCCCACTCCATCCTCCTACACCCTCATCTTCCCCACTCCATCCTCCTACCCCCTCATCTTCCCCACTCCATCCTCCTACCCTCTCCATCTTCCCCACTCTATCCTCCTACCCCCTCACCTTCCCCACTCTATCCTCCTACCCCCTCACCTTCCCCACTCCATCTTCCTACCCTCTCATCTTCCCCACCCCATCCTCCTACCGCCTCATTTTCCCCACTCCATCCTCCTACCCCCTCACCTTCCCCACTCCATCCTCCTACCCCCTCACCTTCCCCACCCCATCCTCCTACCCCTCATCTTCCCCACTCCATCCTCCTACCGCCTAACCTTCCCCACTCCATTCTCCTACCCCCCTCACCTTCCCCACCCCATCCTCCTACCGCCTCACCTTCCCCACTCCATCCTCCTACCCCCTCATCTTCCCCACTCCATCCTCCTACCCCCTCATTTTCCCCACTCCATCCTCCTACCCCCTCACCTTCCCCACTCCATCCTCCTACCCCCTCACCTTCCCCACCCCATCCTCCTACCCCTCATCTTCCCCACTCCATCCTCCTACTGCCTAATCTTCCCCACTCCATCCTCTTACCCCCTCACCTTCCCCACTCCATCCTCCTACCCACTCACCTTCCCCACTCCATCCTCCCACCCCCTCACCTTCCCCACTCCATCCTCCTACCCCTCACCTTCCCCACTCCATCCTCCTACCCCCTCATCTTCCCCACTCCATCCTCCTACCCTCTCACCTTCCCCACCCCATCCTCCTACCGCCTCACCTTCCCCACTCCATCCTCCTACCCCCTCATCTTCCCCACTCCATCCTCCTACCGCCTCATCTTCCCCACTCCATCCTCCTACACCCTCATCTTCCCCACTCCACCCTCCTACCCCCTCATCTTCCCCACTCCATCCTCCTACCCTCTCCATCTTCCTACCGCCTCATCTTCCCCACTCTATCCTCCTAACCCCTCACCTTCCCCACTCCATCCTCCTACCCCCTCACCTTCCCCACCCCATCCTCCTACCCCTCATCTTCCCCACTCCATCCTCCTACCGCCTAATCTTCCCCACTCCATCCTCTTACCCCCTCACCTTCCCCACTCCATCCTCCTACCCCCTCACCTTCCCCACTCCATCCTCCTACCCCCTCACCGTCCCCTCTCCATCCTCCTACCCCTCACCTTCCCAACCCCATCCTCCTACCCCCTCACCTTCCCCACTCCATCCTCCTACCCCCTCACCTTCCCCACCCCATCCTCCTACCCCTCATCTTCCCCACTCCATCCTCCTACCGCCTAACCTTCCCCACTCCATTCTCCTACCCCCCTCACCTTCCCCACCCCATCCTCCTACCGCCTCACCTTCCCCACTCCATCCTCCTACCCCCTCATCTTCCCCACTCCATCCTCCTACCCCCTCATTTTCCCCACTCCATCCTCCTACCCCCTCACCTTCCCCACTCCATCCTCCTACCCCCTCACCTTCCCCACCCCATCCTCCTACCCCTCATCTTCCCCACTCCATCCTCCTACCGCCTAATCTTCCCCACTCCATCCTCTTACCCCCTCACCTTCCCCACTCCATCCTCCTACCCACTCACCTTCCCCACTCCATCCTCCCACCCCCTCACCTTCCCCACTCCATCCTCCTACCCCTCACCTTCCCCACTCCATCCTCCTACCCCCTCATCTTCCCCACTCCATCCTCCTACCCTCTCACCTTCCCCACCCCATCCTCCTACCGCCTCACCTTCCCCACTCCATCCTCCTACCCCCTCATCTTCCCCACTCCATCCTCCTACCGCCTCATCTTCCCCACTCCATCCTCCTACACCCTCATCTTCCCCACTCCATCCTCCTACCCCCTCATCTTCCCCACTCCATCCTCCTACCCTCTCCATCTTCCTACCGCCTCATCTTCCCCACTCCATCCTCCTACACCCTCACCTTCCCCACCCCATCCTCCTACCCCCTCATCTTCCCCACCCCATCCTCCTACCGCCTCATCTTCCCCACTCCATCCTCCTACCGCCTAACCTTCCCCACTCCATCCTCCTACCCCCCTCACCTTCCCCACTCCATCCTCCTACCCCCTCATCTTCCCCACTCCATCCTCCTACCCCCTCATCTCCCCCACTCCATCCTCCTACCCCCTCATCTTCCCCACTCCATCCTCCTAACCCCTCACCTTCCCCACTCCATCCTCCTACCCCTCATCTTCCCCACTCCATCCTCCTACCCCCTCACCTTCCCCACTCCATCCTCCTACCGCCTCATCTTCCCCACTCCATCCTCCTACCACCTCACCTTCCCCACTCCATCCTCCTACCGCCTCATCTTCCCCACTCCATCCTCCTACCGCCTCACCTTCCCCACTCCATCCTCCTACACCCTCATCTTCCCCACTCCATCCTCCTACCCCCTCACCTTCCCCACCCCATCCTCCTACCCCCTCATCTTCCCCACCCCATCCTCCTACCGCCTCACCTTCCCCACTCCATCCTCCTACCCCCTCACCTTCCCCACTCCATCCTTCTACCCCTCATCTTCCCCACTCCATCCTCCTACCGCCTAACCTTCCCCACTCCATTCTCCTACCCCCCTCACCTTCCCCACCCCATCCTCCTACCGCCTCACCTTCCCCACTCCATCCTCCTACCCCCTCACCTTCCCCACTCCATCCTCCCACCCCCTCACCTTCCCCACTCCATCCTCCCACCCCCTCACCTTCCCCACTCCATCCTCCTACCCCTCACCTTCCCCACTCCAGCCTCCTACCCCCTCATCTTCCCCACTCCATCCTCCTACCCTCTCACCTTCCCCACCCCATCCTCCTACCGCCTCACCTTCCCCACTCCATCCTCCTACCCCCTCATCTTCCCCACTCCATCCTCCTACTGCCTCATCTTCCCCACTCCATCCTCCTACACCCTCATCTTCCCCACTCCATCCTCCTACCCCCTCATCTTCCCCACTCCATCCTCCTACCCTCTCCATCTTCCTACCGCCTCATCTTCCCCACTCTATCCTCCTACCCCCTCACCTTCCCCACTCTATCCTCCTACCCCCTCACCTTCCCCACTCCATCTTCCTACCCTCTCATCTTCCCCACCCCATCCTCCTACCGCCTCATTTTCCCCACTCCCTCCTCCTACCCCCTCACCTTCCCCACTCCATCCTCCTACCCCCTCACCTTCCCCACCCCATCCTCCTACCCCTCATCTTCCCCACTCCATCCTCCTACCGCCTAATCTTCCCCACTCCATCCTCTTACCCCCTCACCTTCCCCACTCCATCCTCCTACCCCCTCACCTTCCCCACTCCATCCTCCTACCCCCTCACCGTCCCCTCTCCATCCTCCTACCCCTCACCTTCCCAACCCCATCCTCCTACCCCCTCACCGTCCCCTCTCCATCCTCCTACCCCTCACCTTCCCCACCCCATCCTCCTACCCCCTCATCTTCCCCTCTCCATCCTCCTATACCCTCACCTTCCCCACCCCATCCTCCTACCCCCTCATCTTCCCCACCCCATCCTCCTACCGCCTCATCTTCCCCACTCCATCCTCCTACCGCCTAACCTTCCCCACTCCATCCTCCTACCCCCCTCACCTTCCCCACTCCATCCTCCTACCCCCTCATCTTCCCCACTCCATCCTCCTACCCCCTCATCTCCCCCACTCCATCCTCCTACCCCCTCATCTTCCCCACTCCATCCTCCTACCGCCTCATCTTCCCCACTCCATCCTCCTAACCCCTCACCTTCCCCACTCCATCCTCCTACCCCTCATCTTCCCCACTCCATCCTCCTACCCCCTCACCTTCCCCACTCCATCCTCCTACCGCCTCATCTTCCCCACTCCATCCTCCTACCACCTCACCTTCCCCACTCCATCCTCCTACCGCCTCATCTTCCCCACTCCATCCTCCTACCGCCTCACCTTCCCCACTCCATCCTCCTACACCCTCATCTTCCCCACTCCATCCTCCTACCCCCTCACCTTCCCCACCCCATCCTCCTACCCCCTCATCTTCCCCACCCCATCCTCCTACCGCCTCACCTTCCCCACTCCATCCTCCTACCCCCTCACCTTCCCCACTCCATCCTTCTACCCCTCATCTTCCCCACTCCATCCTCCTACCGCCTAACCTTCCCCACTCCATTCTCCTACCCCCCTCACCTTCCCCACCCCATCCTCCTACCGCCTCACCTTCCCCACTCCATCCTCCTACCCCCTCATCTTCCCCACTCCATCCTCCTACCCCCTCATTTTCCCCACTCCATCCTCCTACCCCCTCACCTTCCCCACTCCATCCTCCTACCCCCTCACCTTCCCCACCCCATCCTCCTACCCCTCATCTTCCCCACTCCATCCTCCTACCGCCTAATCTTCCCCACTCCATCCTCTTACCCCCTCACCTTCCCCACTCCATCCTCCTACCCACTCACCTTCCCCACTCCATCCTCCCACCCCCTCACCTTCCCCACTCCATCCTCCCACCCCCTCACCTTCCCCACTCCATCCTCCTACCCCTCACCTTCCCCACTCCAGCCTCCTACCCCCTCATCTTCCCCACTCCATCCTCCTACCCTCTCACCTTCCCCACCCCATCCTCCTACCGCCTCACCTTCCCCACTCCATCCTCCTACCCCCTCATCTTCCCCACTCCATCCTCCTACTGCCTCATCTTCCCCACTCCATCCTCCTACACCCTCATCTTCCCCACTCCATCCTCCTACCCCCTCATCTTCCCCACTCCATCCTCCTACCCTCTCCATCTTCCTACCGCCTCATCTTCCCCACTCTATCCTCCTACCCCCTCACCTTCCCCACTCTATCCTCCTACCCCCTCACCTTCCCCACTCCATCTTCCTACCCTCTCATCTTCCCCACCCCAACCTCCTACCGCCTCATTTTCCCCACTCCCTCCTCCTACCCCCTCACCTTCCCCACTCCATCCTCCTACCCCCTCACCTTCCCCACCCCATCCTCCTACCCCTCATCTTCCCCACTCCATCCTCCTACCGCCTAATCTTCCCCACTCCATCCTCTTACCCCCTCACCTTCCCCACTCCATCCTCCTACCCCCTCACCTTCCCCACTCCATCCTCCTACCCCCTCACCATCCCCTCTCCATCCTCCTACCCCTCACCTTCCCAACCCCATCCTCCTACCCCCTCACCGTCCCCTCTCCATCCTCCTACCCCTCACCTTCCCCACCCCATCCTCCTACCCCCTCATCTTCCCCTCTCCATCCTCCTATACCCTCACCTTCCCCACCCCATCCTCCTACCCCCTCATCTTCCCCACCCCATCCTCCTACCGCCTCATCTTCCCCACTCCATCCTCCTACCGCCTAACCTTCCCCACTCCATCCTCCTACCCCCCTCACCTTCCCCACTCCATCCTCCTACCCCCTCATCTTCCACACTCCATCCTCCTACCCCCTCATCTTCCCCACTCCATCCTCCTACCCCCTCATCTTCCCCACTCCATCCTCCTACCGCCTCATCTTCCCCACTCCATCCTCCTAACCCCTCACCTTCCCCACTCCATCCTCCTACCCCTCATCTTCCCCACTCCATCCTCCTACCCCCTCACCTTCCCCACTCCATCCTCCTACCGCCTCATCTTCCCCACTCCATCCTCCTACCACCTCACCTTCCCCACTCCATCCTCCTACCGCCTCATCTTCCCCACTCCATCCTCCTACCACCTCACCTTCCCCACTCCATCCTCCTACACCCTCATCTTCCCCACTCCATCCTCCTACCCCCTCACCTTCCCCCCCCCATCCTCCTACCCCCTCACCTTCCCCACCCCATCCTCCTACCGCCTCACCTTCCCCACTCCATCCTCCTACCCCCTCACCTTCCCCACTCCATCCTTCTACCGCCTCATCTTCCCCACCCCATCCTCCTACCCCCTCATCTTCCCCACTCCATCCTCCTAACCCCTCACCTTCCCCACTCCATCCTCCTACCCCTCACCTTCCCCACTCCATCCTCCTACCCCCTCACCTTCCCCACTCCATCCTCCTACCGCCTCATCTTCCCCACTCCATCCTCCTACCACCTCACCTTCCCCACTCCATCCTCCTACCGCCTCATCTTCCCCACTCCATCCTCCTACCGCCTCACCTTCCCCACTCCATCCTCCTACACCCTCATCTTCCCCACTCCATCCTCCTACCCCCTCACCTTCCCCACCCCATCCTCCTACCCCCTCATCTTCCCCACCCCATCCTCCTACCGCCTCACCTTCCCCACTCCATCCTCCTACCCCCTCACCTTCCCCACTCCATCCTTCTACCCCTCATCTTCCCCACTCCATCCTCCTACCGCCTAACCTTCCCCACTCCATTCTCCTACCCCCCTCACCTTCCCCACCCCATCCTCCTACCGCCTCACCTTCCCCACTCCATCCTCCTACCCCCTCACCTTCCCCACTCCATCCTCCCACCCCCTCACCTTCCCCACTCCATCCTCCCACCCCCTCACCTTCCCCACTCCATCCTCCTACCCCTCACCTTCCCCACTCCAGCCTCCTACCCCCTCATCTTCCCCACTCCATCCTCCTACCCTCTCACCTTCCCCACCCCATCCTCCTACCGCCTCACCTTCCCCACTCCATCCTCCTACCCCCTCATCTTCCCCACTCCATCCTCCTACTGCCTCATCTTCCCCACTCCATCCTCCTACACCCTCATCTTCCCCACTCCATCCTCCTACCCCCTCATCTTCCCCACTCCATCCTCCTACCCTCTCCATCTTCCTACCGCCTCATCTTC
The DNA here is from genome assembly GCF_045679555.1 of Salvelinus alpinus. Taxonomy (NCBI): domain Eukaryota; kingdom Metazoa; phylum Chordata; class Actinopteri; order Salmoniformes; family Salmonidae; genus Salvelinus; species Salvelinus alpinus. The sequence goes on from NC_092092.1 coordinate 74,030,913, forward strand.
CCCACTCTATCCTCCTACCCCCTCACCTTCCCCACTCTATCCTCCTACCCCCTCACCTTCCCCACTCCATCTTCCTACCCTCTCATCTTCCCCACCCCATCCTCCTACCGCCTCATTTTCCCCACACCCTCCTCCTACCCCCTCACCTTCCCCACTCCATCCTCCTACCCCCTCACCTTCCCCACCCCATCCTCCTACCCCTCATCTTCCCCACTCCATCCTCCTACCGCCTAATCTTCCCCACTCCATCCTCTTACCCCCTCACCTTCCCCACTCCATCCTCCTACCCCCTCACCTTCCCCACTCCATCCTCCTACCCCCTCACCGTCCCCTCTCCATCCTCCTACCCCTCACCTTCCCAACCCCATCCTCCTACCCCCTCACCGTCCCCTCTCCATCCTCCTACCCCTCACCTTCCCCACCCCATCCTCCTACCCCCTCATCTTCCCCTCTCCATCCTCCTATACCCTCACCTTCCCCACCCCATCCTCCTACCCCCTCATCTTCCCCACCCCATCCTCCTACCGCCTCATCTTCCCCACTCCATCCTCCTACCGCCTAACCTTCCCCACTCCATCCTCCTACCCCCCTCACCTTCCCCACTCCATCCTCCTACCCCCTCATCTTCCCCACTCCATCCTCCTACCCCCTCATCTCCCCCACTCCATCCTCCTACCCCCTCATCTTCCCCACTCCATCCTCCTACCGCCTCATCTTCCCCACTCCATCCTCCTAACCCCTCACCTTCCCCACTCCATCCTCCTACCCCTCATCTTCCCCACTCCATCCTCCTACCCCCTCTCCATCCTCCTACCGCCTCATCTTCCCCACTCCATCCTCCTACCACCTCACCTTCCCCACTCCATCCTCCTACCGCCTCATCTTCCCCACTCCATCCTCCTACCGCCTCACCTTCCCCACTCCATCCTCCTACACCCTCATCTTCCCCACTCCATCCTCCTACCCCCTCACCTTCCCCACCCCATCCTCCTACCCCCTCATCTTCCCCACCCCATCCTCCTACCGCCTCACCTTCCCCACTCCATCCTCCTACCCCCTCACCTTCCCCACTCCATCCTTCTACCCCTCATCTTCCCCACTCCATCCTCCTACCGCCTAACCTTCCCCACTCCATTCTCCTACCCCCCTCACCTTCCCCACCCCATCCTCCTACCGCCTCACCTTCCCCACTCCATCCTCCTACCCCCTCATCTTCCCCACTCCATCCTCCTACCCCCTCATTTTCCCCACTCCATCCTCCTACCCCCTCACCTTCCCCACTCCATCCTCCTACCCCCTCACCTTCCCCACCCCATCCTCCTACCCCTCATCTTCCCCACTCCATCCTCCTACCGCCTAATCTTCCCCACTCCATCCTCTTACCCCCTCACCTTCCCCACTCCATCCTCCTACCCACTCACCTTCCCCACTCCATCCTCCCACCCCCTCACCTTCCCCACTCCATCCTCCCACCCCCTCACCTTCCCCACTCCATCCTCCTACCCCTCACCTTCCCCACTCCAGCCTCCTACCCCCTCATCTTCCCCACTCCATCCTCCTACCCTCTCACCTTCCCCACCCCATCCTCCTACCGCCTCACCTTCCCCACTCCATCCTCCTACCCCCTCATCTTCCCCACTCCATCCTCCTACTGCCTCATCTTCCCCACTCCATCCTCCTACACCCTCATCTTCCCCACTCCATCCTCCTACCCCCTCATCTTCCCCACTCCATCCTCCTACCCTCTCCATCTTCCTACCGCCTCATCTTCCCCACTCTATCCTCCTACCCCCTCACCTTCCCCACTCTATCCTCCTACCCCCTCACCTTCCCCACTCCATCTTCCTACCCTCTCATCTTCCCCACCCCAACCTCCTACCGCCTCATTTTCCCCACTCCCTCCTCCTACCCCCTCACCTTCCCCACTCCATCCTCCTACCCCCTCACCTTCCCCACCCCATCCTCCTACCCCTCATCTTCCCCACTCCATCCTCCTACCGCCTAATCTTCCCCACTCCATCCTCTTACCCCCTCACCTTCCCCACTCCATCCTCCTACCCCCTCACCTTCCCCACTCCATCCTCCTACCCCCTCACCGTCCCCTCTCCATCCTCCTACCCCTCACCTTCCCAACCCCATCCTCCTACCCCCTCACCGTCCCCTCTCCATCCTCCTACCCCTCACCTTCCCCACCCCATCCTCCTACCCCCTCATCTTCCCCTCTCCATCCTCCTATACCCTCACCTTCCCCACCCCATCCTCCTACCCCCTCATCTTCCCCACCCCATCCTCCTACCGCCTCATCTTCCCCACTCCATCCTCCTACCGCCTAACCTTCCCCACTCCATCCTCCTACCCCCCTCACCTTCCCCACTCCATCCTCCTACCCCCTCATCTTCCACACTCCATCCTCCTACCCCCTCATCTTCCCCACTCCATCCTCCTACCCCCTCATCTTCCCCACTCCATCCTCCTACCGCCTCATCTTCCCCACTCCATCCTCCTAACCCCTCACCTTCCCCACTCCATCCTCCTACCCCTCATCTTCCCCACTCCATCCTCCTACCCCCTCACCTTCCCCACTCCATCCTCCTACCGCCTCATCTTCCCCACTCCATCCTCCTACCACCTCACCTTCCCCACTCCATCCTCCTACCGCCTCATCTTCCCCACTCCATCCTCCTACCACCTCACCTTCCCCACTCCATCCTCCTACACCCTCATCTTCCCCACTCCATCCTCCTACCCCCTCACCTTCCCCACCCCATCCTCCTACCCCCTCATCTTCCCCACCCCATCCTCCTACCGCCTCACCTTCCCCACTCCATCCTCCTACCCCCTCACCTTCCCCACTCCATCCTTCTACCGCCTCATCTTCCCCACTCCATCCTCCTACCCCCTCATCTTCCCCACTCCATCCTCCTACCCCCTCATTTTCCCCACTCCATCCTCCTACCCCCTCACCTTCCCCACTCCATCCCCCTACCCCCTCACCTTCCCCACCCCATCCTCCTACCGCCTCATCTTCCCCACTCATCCTCCTACCCCCTCACCTTCCCCACTCCATCCTCCTACCCCCTCATCTTCCCCACTCCATCCTCCTACCCACTCACCTTCCCCACCCCATCCTCCTACCGCCTCATCTTCCCCACTCCATCCTCCTACCCCCTCACCTTCCCCACTCCATCCTCCTACCCCCTCACCTTCCCCACCCCATCCTCCTACCGCCTCATCTTCCCCACTCCATCCTCCTACCCCCTCACCTTCCCCACTCCATCCTCCTACCCCCTCATCTTCCCCACTCCATCCTCCTACCCCCTCACCTTCCCCACTCCATCCTCCTACCCCCTCACCTTCCCCACTCCATCCTCCTACCCCCTCACCTTCCCCACCCCATCCTCCAACTCCCTCACCTTCCCCACTCCATCCTCCTACCCCCTCACCTTCCCCACCCCATCCTCCTACCGCCTCACCTTCCCCACCCCATCCTCCTACCCCCTCATCTTCCCCACTCCATCCTCCTACCGCCTCATCTTCCCCACTCCATCCTCCAACCCCCTCACCTTCCCCACCCCATCCTCCTACCCTCTCACCTTCCCCACTCCATCCTCCAAACTTCTCACCTGCCACTGAGTGTCCTCCAGAGTAGGGCTGGTTTCCCTCAGACTCCCCTGACCCTCTCTCTGTCTCCCCCCTGTCAGAGCATCCAGTTCCTCCTGCAGTCTGTTCGTCTCCTGCTGGGCCTTGTACAGCTGCAGCTGCAGTGCACGCTCTGAATGGTGGGCATGCTGGGAAACCTGACGCAGCTTGGCGGTGTACAGATGCTTCAACTCCTCCAACTCATTCTCCCACAGACGCTGTTTACCTTCAAACACCTACAGAGAAGAGGGAGGGAGGGAGGGAGGGAGAAAAAGAAAGAGAGTTATAGACGCACACCTACATGCCCACACACACACACACACACACACACACACACAGGTCTACTCATCACCTGCACGATAGCTCCTTCACTCTCATCCAGGTTCCTCCTCATCTGTTTCAGCTCAAGTTCCTTCTCCACCAGCCTCTCCTCCAGATCACGCACCTGGACAGTCAACCAACCAACCAATCAACCAATCAATCAATCACCAACCAATCAATCAACCAAACAGTCAACCAACCAACCAACCAACCAATCAACCAACCAATCAATCAACCAATCAATCAACCAACCAGTCACCCAACCAACCAATCAATCAACCAATCAACCAACTGATCCATGCATCCATCACTCACCACCTCCTCTACAGAGAGTGACAGTTCATAAGGGGGCGGAGCCTCCCCTCCGTATGGCGCCAGGCGGCTGAGCGTTGCCATGCTACGACACGACATGGCCATCTCCGCCATGGCGACCCCCGACAACCCCACAACCTGTGATGCTCGGTCCAGAGAGCCAATGGAGTTGATGTGGCCCATGGAGGCACTGAGGGTGGTAAGAGACATACATCTTCATCATCATCACTATCCTCCTCATCATCAGTGATCTACACAGAGACAAACAGACACAGATACAAACAGACACAGAGACAGACAGACACAGAGACAAACAGACACAGAGACAGACAGAAACAGAGACAGACAGACACAGAGACAGACAGACGCCGAGACAGACAGACACAGAGACAGACACAGAGACAAGCAGACACAGAGACAGACACAGAGACAAACAGACACAGAGACAGAAACAGATACAGACACAGAGACAGACACAGAGACAGACACAGAGACAAACAGACACAGCCAGACACAGAGACAGACAGACACAGAGACAGACAGACACAGAGACATACAGACACAGAGACAGACAGACACAGAGACATACAGACACAGAGACAGACAGACACAGAGACAGACAGACACAGACAGAAACAGACAGACACAGACAGAAACAGACAGAAACAGACAGACACAGAGACAGACAGACAGACACAGAGACAGACAGACAGACACAGAGACAGACAGACACAGAGACAGACAGACACAGAGACAGACAGACACAGATACAAACAGACACAGAGACAGACAGACACAGAGACAGACAGACACAGACACAGACAGACACAGAGACAGACAGACACAGAGACAGACAGACGCCGAGACAGACAGACGCCGAGACAGACAGACACCGAGACAGACACAGAGACAAGCAGACACAGAGACAGACACAGAGACAAACAGACACAGAGACAGAAACAGATACAGACACAGAGACAGACACAGAGACAAGCAGACACAGAGACAGACACAGAGACAAACAGACACAGAGACAGAAACAGATACAGACACAGAGACAGACACAGAGACAGACACAGAGACAAACAGACACAGACAGACACAGAGACAGACAGACACAGAGACAGACAGAAACAGAGACAGACAGACACAGAGACAGACAGAAACAGAGACAGACAGAAACAGAGACAGACAGACACAGAGACAGACACAGAGACAGACAGACACAGAGACAGACAGAAACAGAGACAGACAGACACAGAGACAGACAGACACAGAGACAGAGACAGACACAGACAGACACAGAGACAGACAGACACAGAGACAAGCAGACACAGAGACAAGCAGACACAGAGACAAGCAGACACAGAGACAGACACAGAGACAAACAGACACAGAGACAGAAACAGATACAGACACAGAGACAGACACAGAGACAGACACAGAGACAGACACAGAGACAGACACAGAGACAAACAGACACAGATACAAACAGACACAGAGACAAGCAGACACAGAGACAGACAGACACAGAGACAGACAGACACAGAGACAGACACAGAGACAGACAGACACAGATACAAACAGACACAGAGACAAGCAGACACAGAGACAGACAGACACAGAGACAAGCAGACACAGAGACAGACAGACACAGAGACAAACAGACACAGAGACAGACAGAAACAGAGACAGACAGACACAGACACAGACAGACACAGAGACAGACAGACACAGAGACAGACAGACGCCGAGACAGAAACAGATACAGACACAGAGACAGACACAGAGACAGACACAGAGACAGACACAGAGACAAGCAGACACAGAGACAGACACAGAGACAAACAGACACAGAGACAGAAACAGATACAGACACAGAGACAGACACAGAGACAGACACAGAGACAGACACAGAGACAAACAGACACAGAGACAGACAGACACAGAGACAGACACAGAATGAGTCAGACACAGAGAGACAGACACAGACACAGAGGCAGACTGACACAGAGGCAGACAGACACAGAGACAGACAGACACAGAGACAGACACAGAATGAGTCAGACACAGAGAGACAGACACAGAGACAGACACAGAGACAGACAGACACAGAGACAGAGACAGACACAGAGACAGACAGACACAGAGACAGACACAGAATGAGTCAGACACAGAGAGACAGACACAGAGACAGACACAGAGGCAGACACAGAGGCAGACTGACACAGAGACAGACAGACACAGAGACAGACACAGAATGAGACAGACACAGAGAGAGACATACACAGAGACAGACACAGAGACAGACAGACACATAGACAGACAGACACATAGACAGACAGACAGACACAGAGACAGACAGACACAGAGACAGACAGACACAGAGACAGACAGACACAGAGACAGACAGACGCAGAGACAGAAACAGAGACAGACACAGACAGACACATAGACAGACAGACACAGAGACAGACACAGAGACAGACAGAGAGAAACAGGAGTTGACCTGATGTGAGCCAGGTGTGGTCTGAAGGGAGGTCTGTATGGAGGAAGACTGTTCATGGAGTTATGACCAGAGTCTGACAGGTTGTCATCCTCCTGACTCAGACCACGCACTGACGCTACCGCCTGTATCACAACATCCACTGTTATCTAATCATCATCATCACCATAACTATCAGAATCACCATACAAATGTACTATTAATATGAACTAGTTTCCTAATCATCCTAATGTATTGATAATTAATATGAACTAGTTTCCTAATCATCCCTAATGTATTGATAATTAATATGAACTAGTTTCCTAATCATCCTAATGTATTGATAATTAATATGAACTAGTTTCCTAATCATTCTAATGTATTGATAATTAATATGAACTAGTTTCCTAATCATCCCTAATGTATTAATAATTAATATGAACTAGTTTCCTAATCATTCTAATGTATTGATAAAGTCCCTTCCTGACGTTTTAAAAGAACAACACACAAACAGTGCACATGTTTCAGGACAGAAATCACCAGACTAAAACGGGGGCGTGTGTTGGAGCACCTTGGTTCCGCTGGAGGTGGGTCCTCCGTGGCGGGAGGGTGAGGAGGAAGAAGAGGAGGTGGAGACAGCTCTAGGTGTGTGTGCGTAGGCCCGGTGGAGCCCGTTGGACAGGCCCTGGTCTGAGTCCTCCATCTTGGCAGGGTAGAGGTTCTGCATGGAACTGAAGTTCTTGGGTGTGACGGGCTTGAAGGCAGATGGCCTGAGACGAGACTGGCGGGAGAAGAGGGAGAGAGGGAGGGAGGGAGAGAGGGAGTAGAAGAGTTAGTAGCTTAAACTGTCAGGGTGGAGTGAGACAGACAGGTAGAGAGGTATAGAGAGACAGACAGGTAGAGAGGTATAGAGTGACAGACAGGTAGAGAGGTATAGAGAGAGACAGGTAGAGAGGTATAGAGAGACAGGTAGAGCGGTATAGAGAGACAGACAGGTAGAGAGGTATAGAGAGACAGACAGGTAGAGAGGTATAGAGAGACAGACAGGTAGAGAGGTATAGAGAGACAGGTAGAGAGGTATAGAGAGACAGACAGAGAGGTATAGAGAGACAGACAGAGAGGTATAGAGAGACAGGTAGAGAGGTATAGAGAGACAGGGAGAGAGGTATAGAGAGAGAGACAGGTAGAGAGGTATAGAGAGACAAGTAGAGAGGTATAGAGAGACAGGTAGAGAGGTATAGAGAGACAGACAGGTAGAGAGGTATAGAGAGACAGACAGGTAGAGAGGTATAGAGAGACAGACAGGGAGGGTTATAGAGAGACAGACAGGTAGAGAGGTATAGAGAGACAGACAGGGAGAGAGGTATAGAGAGACAGGTCGAGAGTTATAGAGAGACAGGTCGAGAGTTATAGAGAGACAGGTAGAGAGGTATAGAGAGACAGACAGGTAGAGAGGTATAGAGAGACAGACAGGTAGAGAGGTATAGAGAGACAGGTAGAGAGTTATAGAGAGACAGGTAGAGAGTTATAGAGAGACAGGTAGAGAGTTAGAGAGACAGGTAGAGAGTTATAGAGAGACAGGTAGAGAGTTATAGAGAGACAGGTAGAGAGGTATAGACAGACAGACAGGTAGAGAGGTATAGACAGACAGACAGGTAGAGAGGTATAGAGAGACAGACAGGTAGAGAGGTATAGAGAGACAGGTCGAGAGGTATAGAGAGACAGGTCGAGAGTTATAGAGAGAGAGACAGGTAGAGAGTTATAGAGAGAGAGACAGGTAGAGAGGTATAGAGAGACAGACAGGTAGAGAGGTATAGAGAGACAGACAGGTAGAGAGGTATAGAGAGACAGGTAGAGATGTATAGAGAGACAGACAGGGAGAGAGGTATAGAGAGACAGACAGGGAGAGAGGTATAGAGAGACAGACAGGGAGAGAGGTATAGAGAGACAGACAGGGAGGGTTATAGAGAGACAGACAGGTAGAGAGGTATAGAGAGACAGACAGGGAGGGTTATAGAGAGACAGGGAGAGAGGTATAGAGAGACAGACAGGTAGAGAGGTATAGAGAGACAGGTCGAGAGGTATAGAGAGACAGACAGGTAGAGAGGTATAGAGAGACAGACAGGTAGAGAGGTATAGAGAGACAGACAGGTAGAGAGGTATAGAGAGACAGGTAGAGAGGTATAGAGAGACAGGTAGAGAGGTATAGAGAGACAGGTAGAGAGGTATAGAGAGACAGGTAGAGAGGTATAGAGAGACAGGTAGAGAGGTATAGAGAGACAGGTAGAGATGTATAGAGAGACAGACAGGGAGAGAGGTATAGAGAGACAGACAGGGAGAGAGGTATAGAGAGACAGACAGGGAGAGAGGTATAGAGAGACAGACAGGGAGAGAGGTATAGAGAGACAGACAGGGAGGGTTATAGAGAGACAGACAGGTAGAGAGGTATAGAGAGACAGGTAGAGAGGTATAGAGAGACAGGTAGAGAGGTATAGAGAGACAGGGAGAGAGGTATAGAGAGACAGACAGGGAGAGAGGTATAGAGAGACAGACAGGGAGGGTTATAGAGAGACAGACAGGTAGAGAGGTATAGAGAGACAGACAGGGAGGGTTATAGAGAGACAGGGAGAGAGGTATAGAGAGACAGACAGGGAGGGTTATAGAGAGACGGGTAGAGAGGTATAGAGAGACAGACAGGTAGAGAGGTATAGAGAGATAGACAGGGAGGGTTATAGAGAGATGTAGAAGTGAAGGAGAAATGAGAGAGAGAGAATGGCAGAGACTTGGGAGAAAGAGAGACAAATAATTAGAAAAAGGTGCAGAGAGATAGGTATAGAGAGACAGACAGGGAGAGAGGTATAGAGAGACAGACAGGGAGAGAGGTATAGAGAGACAGACAGGGAGGGTTATAGAGAGACAGACAGGTAGAGAGGTATAGAGAGACAGGTAGAGAGGTATAGAGAGACAGGTAGAGAGGTATAGAGAGACAGGGAGAGAGGTATAGAGAGACAGACAGGGAGAGAGGTATAGAGAGACAGACAGGGAGGGTTATAGAGAGACAGACAGGTAGAGAGGTATAGAGAGACAGACAGGGAGGGTTATAGAGAGACAGGGAGAGAGGTATAGAGAGACAGACAGGGAGGGTTATAGAGAGACGGGTAGAGAGGTATAGAGAGACAGACAGGTAGAGAGGTATAGAGAGATAGACAGGGAGGGTTATAGAGAGATGTAGAAGTGAAGGAGAAATGAGAGAGAAAGAATGGCAGAGACTTGGGAGAAAGAGAGACAAATAATTAGAAAAAGGTGCAGAGAGATAGAAGGAGAGAGAGAGAGAGAGAGAGAGAGAGAGAGAGACAGAGACAGAGACAGAGACAGAGAGAGACAGAGACAGAGAGACAGAGAGAGAAACAGAGAGAGAGACAGAGAGAGAGACAGAGAGACAGAGAGAGAGAGAGAGAGAGAGAGACAGAGAGAGAGACAGAGAGACAGAGAGAGAGAGAGAGAGAGGGCAGTAAAGGTGGAGATGGCATGCTAGAGGTAAAGAGACAGAGAGAGCCCACCACTCCACCCTGGACTTGAATAGCCTTTACGACCAGGTCCACCTCTACAAGGCAGCAGTGCCCATCTTCGCCCGGACCCTAAAGGACATCGCTCTCAAATGCAGCCCCAACACTTCACACAGGCGCAACAGATCAATAGACACCCCGCCCAGACCAGCGAGACACTCTCTCAGACCTGCGGGACCCCCCCTGGACCTACACATAGAGGACCCACGCCAAGAGGACCTACATCCAGACCACAACACCACCAGCCACATCAATACCCCCACCCCAACCAATCAATACCCCCCCCCCCCAAGTCAACCATGCCCCCACCCCATTTAGACACGTCAGATCAGACCCATACCCCTCCTGCCCACACAATGCCCCCCACCCCTGCAAAGAGGGCATCAAGATGGACGTCACACATACGCCCAGGCTGTGAGCAGGCAAACAGGCCCAACCCCCACTCTTACACTAGCCCAAGTCAATGGAATGTACCAGATGCTCAGCAGGCTCTGCTCACACTTACGGGTCTAAGGCCAAACCACACGACTAATTTATGGAACACAAAGCCTTCACTTTCTCATTCTGGAATATCCCAGGCCTGAGGTCATCTGCCTTTGGCCCAAAGAGCAGTAACCTGGACTTCATCAAGTAAATTGGAAATACAGACATTGTCATCCTACAAGAAACATGGTATAGAGGAGACGGACCCACTGGTTGCCCTCTAGGTTACAGAGAGCTGGTAGTCCCATCCACCAAACTACCAGGTGTGAAACAGGGAAGGGACTCAGGAAGTATGTTAATTTGGTATAGAGCAGACTTTACTCACTCTATTATATTAATCAAAACAGGAACATTTTACATTTGGCTTGAAATTCAAAAGGAAATGATCTCAACAGAGAAAAATGTCCTCCTGTGTGCTACCTATATCCTCCCACTAGAATCCCCATACTTTAATGAAGACACCTTCTCCATCCTGGAGGGGGAAATCAATCATTTCCAGGCCCAGGGACATGTACTAGTCTGTGGTGACCTAAATGCCAGAACCGGACAAGAACCTGACACCCTCAGCACACATGGGGACAAACACCTACCTGAGGTGACAGCATTCCCTCCCCCATATGCCCCCCTAGGTACAACTATGACAACATAACCAACTAAAACAGGTCACAACTCCTGCAGCTCTGTCACACGCTGTCTACATACATAGTCAATGGTAGGCTTCGAGGGGACTCCTATGGTAGGTACACCTATAACTCATCTCTTGGCAGTAGTACTGTACAGTCGTGGCCAAAAGTTTTGAGAATGACACAAATATTAATTTCCACAAAGTTTGCTGCTTCAGTGTCTTTAGATATTTTTGTCAGATGTTACTATGGAATACTGAAGTATAATTACAAGCATTTCATACGTGTCAAAGGCTTTTATTGACAATTACATGATGTTGATGCAAAGAGTCAATATTTGCAGTGTTGACCCTTCTTTTTCAAGACCTCTGCAATCCGCCCTGGCATGCTGTCAATTGACTTCTGGGCCACATCCTGACTGATGGCAGCCCATTCTTGCATAATCAATGCTTGGAGTTTGTCAGAATTTGTGGGTTTTTGTTTGTCCACATCCTGACTGATGGCAGCCCCTTCTTGCATAATCAATGCTTGGAGTTTGTCAGAATTTGTGGGTTTTTGTTTGTCCACCTGCCTCTTGAGGATTGACCACAAGTTCTCAATGGGATTAAGGTCTGGGGAGTTCCCTGGCGATGGACCCAAAATATCGATGTTTTGTTCCCCGAGCCACTTAGTTATCACTTTTGCCTTATGGCAAGGTGCTCCATCATGCTAGAAAAGGCATTGTTCGTCACCAAACTGTTCCTGGATGGTTGGGAGGAGTTGCTCTCGGAGGATGTGTTGGTACCATTCTTTATTCATGGCTGTGTTCTTAGGCACAATTGTGAGTGAGCCCACTCCCTTGGCTGAGAAGCAACCCCACACGTGAATGGTCTCAGGATGCTTTACTGTTGGCATGACACAGGATTGATGGTAGATGGCTCACCTTGTCTTCTCCGGACAAGCTTTTTTCTGGATGCCCCGAACAATCGGAAAGGGGATTCATCAGAGAAAATGACTTTACCCCAGTCCTTAGCAGTCCAATCCCTGTACATTTTGCAGAATATCAGTCTGTCCCTGATGTTTTTCCTGGAGAGAAGTGGCTTCTTTACTGACCTTCTTGACACCAGGCCATCCTCCAAAAGTCTTTGTCTCACTGTGCGTGCAGATGCACTCACACCTGCCTGCTGCCATTCCTGAGCAAGCTCTGTACTGGTGGTGCCCCGATCCCGCAGCTGAATCAACTTTAGAAGATGGTCCTGGCGCTTGCTTGACTTTCTTGGGTGCCCTGAAGCCTTCTTCACAACAATTGAACCGCTCTCCTTGAAGTTCTTGATGATCCGATAAATGGTTGATTTAGGTGCAATCTTACTGGCAGCAATATCCTTGCCTGTGAAGCCCTTTTTGTGCAAAGCAATGATGACGGCACGTGTTTCCTTGCAGGTAACCATGGTTAACAGAGGAAGAACAATGATTCTAAGCACCACCCTCCTTTTGAAGCTTCAAGTCTGTTATTCGAACTCAATCAGCATGACAGAGGGATCTCCAGCCTTGTCCTCGTCAACACTCACACCTGTGTTAACGAGAGAATCACTTACAGAATGTCAGCTGGTCCTTTTGTGGCAGGGCTGAAATGCAGTGGAAAGTCTTTTGGGGGATTCAGTTCATTTGCATGGCAAAGAGGGACTTTGCAATTAATTGCAATTCATCTGATGACTCTTCATAACATTCTGGAGTATATGCAAATTTCCATCATTCAAACTGAGGCAGCAGACTTGTGTGAAAATTTATATTTGTGTCATTCTCAAAACTTTTGGCCACAACTGTAGACTACTTGATCACTGACCTCAACCCAGAGTCTCTCAGAGCGTTCACAGTCAACCCACTGACACCCCTATCAGATCACAGCAAAATGACAGTCTACTTGTGACAGAGCAATACTCAATCATGAGGCATCAAAGCCAAAGGAACTGAGTAATATTAAGAAATGCTATAGATGGAAGGAATGTACTGTGGAAACCTACCAAAAAACAATTAGGCAACAACAAATTCAATCCCTTTTAGACAACTTCCTGGACAAAATATTCCACTGTAATAGTGAAGGTGTAAACTTGGCAGCAGAAAACCTAAACAGTATATTTGACCTCTCAGCTTCCCGAACAGAAAACTGAAGAAAATGAATGACAAATGGTTTGATGAAGAATGCAAAAACCTAAGAAAGAAATGGAGAAACCGATCCAACCACAAACAGAGACCCAGAAAACCTGAGTCTACGCCTTCTCTATGGTGAATCACTAAAACAATACAGAAATACACTACGGAAAAAGAAGGAACAGCACGTCAGAAATCAGCTCAATGTAGTTGAAGAATCCATAGACTCTAACCAATTCTGGGAAAATTGTAAAACAACAACACAAAGAATTATCTTTACCCAAAACGGAGATGTATGGGTAAACCACTTCTCCAATCCTTTTGGCTCTATAACAAACAACAAAAACATTTACATGATCCAATACAAATCTTAGAATAAACTATTAAAGACTACCAGAACCCACTGGATTCTTCAATTACCTTGAATGAACTACAGGACAACATACAATCTCCAACCCAAAAAGGCCTGTGGTGTCGATGGTATCCTCAATGAAATGATCAAATATACAGACAACAAATTCCAATTGGCTATACTAAAACTCTTTAACATCGTCCTTAGCTCTGGCATCTTCCCCAATATTTGGAACCAAGGACTGATCACCCCAATCCACAAAAGTGAAGACAAATTTGACCCCATTAACTACCGTGGGATATGCGCCAACAGCAACCTTGGGAAAATCCTCTGCATTGTCATTAACAGCCCACAAAATGAGGTGGAAACTGAGCTGCACTTCCTAACCTCCTGCCCAATGTATGACCATATTAGAGAAACATATTTCCCTCAGATTACACAGATCCACAAAGAATTCGAAAACAAACCCGATTTTGATAAACTCCCATATCTACTGAGTGAAATACCACAGTGTGCCATCACAGCAGCAAGATTTGTGACCTGTTGCCACAAGAAAAGGGCAACCAGTGAAGAACAAACACCATTGTAAATACAACCCATATTTACGTTTATTTATTTTCCCTTTTGTACTTTAACTATTTGCACATTGTTACAACACTGTAAATAGACATAATATGACATTTGTAATGTCTTTATTCTTTTGGAACTTCTGTGAGTGTAATGTTTACTGTTCATTTTTATTTCACTTTTGTATATTATCTACTTCACTTGCTTTGGCAATGTTAACATATGTTTCCCATGCCAATAAAGCCCATTGAACTGAACGGAACTGAATTGAGACCAGCGCTGTCTCACTTACAGCCAGGCTGGTGGTGTGTTCAGGCCAGGGTCTAGAAATCACTATTACCCACAAGGTTTCTATTAAATCAATCGTTTTCTCAGCTCTCTGCTCCCTCCATGTTGTTCTCTGCTCTCTCCATGTTGTTCTCTGCTCCCTCCATGTTGTTCTCTGCTCTCTCCATGTTGTTTCTCTGCTCTCTCCATGTTGTTCTCTGCTCCCTCCATGTTGTTCTCTGCTCTCTCCATGTTGTTCTCTGCTCTCTCCATGTTGTTCTCTGCTCCCTCCATGTTGTTTCTCTGCTCCCTCCATGTTGTTCTCTGCTCCCTCCATGTTGTTCTCTGCTCCCTCCATGTTGTTCTCTGCTCTCTCCATGTTGTTCTCTGCTCCCTCCATGTTGTTCTCTGCTCCCTCCATGTTGTTCTCTGCTCTCTCCATGTTGTTCTCTGCTCCCTCCATGTTGTTCTCTGCTCTCTCCATGTTGTTCTCTGCTCTCTCCATGTTGTTCTCTGCTCCCTCCATGTTGTTCTCTGCTCCCTCCATGTTGTTCTCTGCTCCCTCCATGTTGTTCTCTGCTCTCTCCATGTTGTTTCTCTGCTCTCTCCATGTTGTTCTCTGCTCCCTCCATGTTGTTCTCTGCTCCCTCCATGTTGTTCTCTGCTCTCTCCATGTTGTTCTCTGCTCTCTCCATGTTGTTTCTCTGCTCTCTCCATGTTGTTTCTCTGCTCTCTCCATGTTGTTTCTCTGCTCTCTCCATGTTGTTCTCTGCTCCCTCCATGTTGTTTCTCTGCTCTCTCCATGTTGTTCTCTGCTCTCTCCATGTTGTTCTCTGCTCTCTCCATGTTGTTCTCTGCTCCCTCCATGTTGTTCTCTGCTCCCTCCATGTTGTTCTCTGCTCCCTCCATGTTGTTCTCTGCTCTCTCCATGTTGTTTCTCTGCTCTCTCCATGTTGTTCTCTGCTCCCTCCATGTTGTTCTCTGCTCCCTCCATGTTGTTCTCTGCTCTCTCCATGTTGTTTCTCTGCTCTCTCCATGTTGTTTCTCTGCTCTCTCCATGTTGTTTCTCTGCTCTCTCCATGTTGTTCTCTGCTCTCTCCATGTTGTTCTCTGCTCCCTCCATGTTGTTCTCTGCTCCCTCCATGTTGTTCTCTGCTCTCTCCATGTTGTTCTCTGCTCCCTCCATGTTGTTCTCTGCTCCCTCCATGTTGTTCTCTGCTCTCTCCATGTTGTTTCTCTGCTCCCTCCATGTTGTTCTCTGCTCCCTCCATGTTGTTCTCTGCTCTCTCCATGTTGTTTCTCTGCTCTCTCCATGTTGTTCTCTGCTCCCTCCATGTTGTTCTCTGCTCTCTCCATGTTGTTCTCTGCTCCCTCCATGTTGTTCTCTGCTCCCTCCATGTTGTTCTCTGCTCTCTCCATGTTGTTCTCTGCTCTCTCCATGTTGTTCTCTGCTCTCTCCATGTTGTTTCTCTGCTCTCTCCATGTTGTTCTCTGCTCCCTCCATGTTGTTCTCTGCTCCCTCCATGTTGTTCTCTGCTCTCTCCATGTTGTTCTCTGCTCTCTCCATGTTGTTTCTCTGCTCTCTCCATGTTGTTCTCTGCTCTCTCCATGTTGTTTCTCTGCTCTCTCCATGTTGTTCTCTGCTCTCTCCATGTTGTTCTCTGCTCTCTCCATGTTGTTCTCTGCTCTCTCCATGTTGTTTCTCTGCTCTCTCCATGTTGTTTCTCTGCTCTCTCCATGTTGTTTCTCTGCTCTCTCCATGTTGTTTCTCTGCTCTCTCCATGTTGTTTCTCTGCTCTCTCCATGTTGTTCTCTGCTCCCTCCATGTTGTTCTCTGCTCTCTCCATGTTGTTCTCTGCTCTCTCCATGTTGTTCTCTGCTCCCTCCATGTTGTTTCTCTGCTCTCTCCATGTTGTTTCTCTGCTCCCTCCATGTTGTTCTCTGCTCCCTCCATGTTGTTCTCTGCTCCCTCCATGTTTTTCTCTGCTCCCTCCATGTTGTTCTCTGCTCTCTCCATGTTGTTCTCTGCTCCCTCCATGTTGTTCTCTGCTCTCTCCATGTTGTTCTCTGCTCCCTCCATGTTGTTCTCTGCTCCCTCCATGTTGTTCTCTGCTCTCTCCATGTTGTTTCTCTGCTCTCTCCATGTTGTTCTCTGCTCTCTCCATGTTGTTCTCTGCTCTCTCCATGTTGTTCTCTGCTCTCTCCATGTTGTTCTCTGCTCTCTCCATGTTGTTTCTCTGATGTTATACATCCAGCCTGGATGACATGAATTCACCCTACTGCACTACTCAGTCTCTACAAGGAGTGCAGAAGGGACTGTGTGTGATTTACGTCAGATACAGACTGAAGGGAGAGGCGTTAGCATCTTATTCATACACGGTCTTATAAATGACTAACGCAGGACATTTTAAAACACCTCCTCCAGCCTAGCCAGGTAATACCTGGTAGCATTTCATTATGTCTCCTACACACACACACACACACACACACACACACACACACACACACACACACACACACACACACACACACACACACACACACACACACACACACACACACACACACACACACACACACACACACACACACACACACACACACACACACACACACACACACACACACACACACACACACACACACACAGCGTCACCACTGGGACGTCATTCATCTAGTGCTGCCAGTGACTCAGCGATACAGGCCAATTCTTCAAACTATAGCTAACTGTAGGGAGTAGGAAGCCAGGGTGATCTGTCAGATACATGTTGGCCTTAGAGTATTAAAGGAGGTTCTCTGTCAGAGAGACATGTTGGCTTTAGAGTATTAAAGGACGTTCTCTGTCAGAGAGACACGTTGGCTTTAGAGTATTAAAGGACGTTCTTGGTCTGGACCTCCTTTGAAGGAGTTTTTAAGAAGAGTCCAACGTCAAAGTGTGTTATTGTTGCTAAAATAATAATCTGTTTTGATAGAATAGATAATAACTGCAGTTTTACATGTTCATCTCTATATGTTGTCCCAGGGATATCACTCCTATATGTTGTCCCAGGGATATCACTCCTATATGTTGTCCCAGGGATATCACTCCTATATGTTGTCCCAGGGATATCACTCCTATATGTTGTCCCAGGGATATCACTCCTATATGTTGTCCCAGGGATATCACTCCTATATGTTGTCCCAGGGATATCACTCCTATATGTTGTCCCAGGGATATCACTCCTATATGTTGTCCCAGGGATATCACTCCTATATGTTGTCCCAGGGATATCACTCCTATATGTTGTCCCAGGGATATCATCCCTATATGTTGTCCCAGGGATATCACTCCTATATGTTGTCCCAGGGATATCACTCCTATATGTTGTCCCAGGGATATCACTCCTATATGTTGTCCCAGGGATATCACTCCTATATGTTGTCCCAGGGATATCACTCCTATATGTTGTCCCAGGGATATCACTCCTATATGTTGTCCCAGGGATATCACTCCTATATGTTGTCCCAGGGATATCACTCCTATATGTTGTCCCAGGGATATCACTCCTATATGTTGTCCCAGGGATATCACTCCTATATGTTGTCCCAGGGATATCATCCCTATATGTTGTCCCAGGGATATCACTCCTATATGTTGTCCCAGGGATATCACTCCTATATGTTGTCCCAGGGATATCAGCCCTATATGTTGTCCCAGGGATATCACTCCTATATGTTGTCCCTGGGATATCATCCATATATGTTGTCCCAGGGATATCATCCCTATATGTTGTCCCAGGGATATCATCCCTATATGTTGTCCCAGGGATATCATCCCTATATGTTGTCTCAGGGATATCAGCCCTATATGTTGTCCCTGGGATATCATCCATATATGTTGTCCCAGGGATATCATCCCTATATGTTGTCTCAGGGATATCAGCCCTATATGTTGTCCCAGGGATATCATCCCTATATGTTGTCCCTGGGATATCACCCCTATATGTTGTCCCACAACCAGGTGTTCTTCTCACCTTCTCATATTTCCCTCCAATGGGCAGTGAGTTCTTTGATACGTCCACCTCAGTTCCGTCTTTGTAGTAGAGCTTGATGTGTTCCTCCTCATGTCCATGCTCTCTGTTCATGGACTGCATGCTGGAGAAGATGTCCTTCCTACTGCTGCCTGGGCCGCTACCCGCTTTGGCCTCTTTCCTGGTGGGGATCATTATAAAGGTTTTCATTCAGGCTTCAAGTCAATTGATAATCTGTTCCCCTGAACAATAACAGCTTGTTATGAAAATTATATATATTTCTATTCGAGTTTGCAAGAAAGCATTTCACTGTACTTGTGCATGTGACATTAAAACTTTAAACGTATTTATATTTCATCTAGATTTACAACTTTACATTGTAACAGCTTACTTCGCAAATAGCCCGCACTCGGAAAGTATTCAGACCACTTGACTTTTTTCACATTTTGTTAAATTACAGCCTTCTTCTAAAATTGATTAAATAAAATGTTCCTCATCAATCTACACACAATACCCCATAATGACAAAGCGAAAACAGGTTATTTACTTAAGTATTCAGACCCTTTGCTATGAGACTCAAAATTGAGCTCAGGTGCATCCTGTTTCCATTGATCATCCTTGAGATGTTTCTACAACTTGATTGGAGTCCACCTGTGGTAAATTCAATTGACTAGACATGATTTGGAAAAGCACACACTTGTCTATATATGGTCCCACAGTTGACAGTGCATGTCAGGGCAAAAACAAAGCCATGAGATTGAAGTAATTGTCCGTAGAGCTCCGAGACAGGATTGTGTCGAGGCACAGATCTGGGGAAGGGTACCAAAACGTTTCTGCAGCATTGAAGGTCCCCAAGAACACAGTGGCCTCCATCATTCTTAAATGGAAGAAGTTTGGAACCACCAAGACTCTTCCTAGAGTTGGCCGCCCGGTCAAATTCAGCAATCGGGGGGAAAGGGCCTTGGTCAGGAAGTGACCAAAAACCTGATGGTCACTCTGACAGAGCTCCAGACTTCCTCTGTGGAAATGGGAGAATCTTCCAGAAGGACAACCATCTCTACAGCACCTTACCTATCAGGCTTTTATGGTAGAGTGGCCAGATGTAAGCCACTCCTCAGTAAAAGGCACATGACAGCCCGTTGGAATTTTCCAAAAGGCACCTAAAGACTCTCAGACCATGAGAAACAAGATTCTCTGGTCCGATGAAACCAAGATTGAACTATTTGGCCTGATTGCCAAGCGTCACGTCCTGAGGAAACCTGTCACCATCCCTATGGTGAAGCATGGTGGTGGAAGCATCATGCTGTGGGGATGTTTTTCTGCGGCAGGGACTTGGAGACTAGTCAGGATCAAGGGATAGATGAACGGAGCAAAGTACAGAGATCCTTGATGAAAGCCCGCTCCAGAGCGCTCAAGACCTCAGACTGGGGTGAAGGTTCACCTTCCAACAGGACAACGACCCTAAGCACTCAGCCAGGACAACGCAGGAGTGGCTTTGGGACAAATCTCTGAATGTCTTTGAGTGGCCAAGCCAGTGGCCGGACTTGAGCCTAAAAATAGCTGTGGAGCAACGGTCCCCATCCAACTTGACAGAGCTTAAGGGGATCTGCAGAGAAGAATGGGAGAAACTCCCCAAATGCAGGTGCGCCAATCTTTTAGTGTCATACCTAAGAAGACTTGAGGCGGTAATCGCTGTCAAAGGTGCTTCAACAAAGTACTGAGTAAAGGGCCTGAATACTTAAGTAAATGTCATATTTTATTTCATTTTTCATACAGTACTAATAAAAAGATGTGGATACACCAACTGTACTCAGTCAAGGGTTTTTCTTAATTTTTACTATTTTCTACATTGTAGAATAATAGTGAAGACATCAAAACTATGAAATAACACATATGGAATCATGAAGTAACCAACATTTTTTTAAACAAATATATTTTATATTTGAGATTCTTCAAAGTAGCCACCCTTTGCCTTGATGACAGCTTTGCACATTCTTGGAATTCTCTCAACTAGCATCATCAGGTAGTCACCTGGAATGCATTTCAATTAACAGGTGTGCCTTGTTAAAAGTACATTTGTGGAATTTATTTCCTTCTTAATGCGTTTGAGCCAATCGGTTGTATTGTGACAAGGCATACAGAAGCTAGCCCTATTTGGTAAAAGACCAAGTCCATATTGTGGCAAGAACAGCTCAAATAAGCAAAGAGAAACGACAGTCCATCGTTACTTTAAGACATGAAGGTCAGTCAGTCCGAAAAATTTCAAGAACTTTGAAAGTTTCTTCAAGTGCAGTAGCAAAAACCATTATGCGCTACAATGAAACTGGCTCTCATGAGGACGGCCACAGGAAAGGAAGACCCAGAGGGACATCTGCTGCAGAGGATAAATTCATTAGAGTTACCAGCCTCAGAAATTACAGCCCAAATAAACACTTCACAGAGTTCAAGTAACAGACACATCTCAAAATCAACTGTTCAGAGGAGACTGTGTGAATCAGGCCTTCATGGTCAAATTGGGGCAAAAAAATACTACTAAAGGACACCAATAACAAGAAGAGACTTACTTGCGCCAAGAAACATGACCAATGGACATTAGACCGGTGGAAATCTGTCCCCTGGTCTGATGAGTCCAAATTTGAGATTTTTGGTTCCAACAGCCGTGTCTTTGTGAGACGCAGGTGAACGGATGAGCTCTGTATGTGTGGTTCCCACCGTGAAGCATGGAGGAGGAAGAGTGATGGTGTGGGGGTGCTTTGCTAGTGACACTGTCAGTGATTTATTTAGAATTCAAGGCACACTTAACCAGCATGGCCACCACAGCATTCTGCAGCGATACGGGATCCCATCTGGTTTGCGCTTAGTGGGACTATCCATTTGTTTTTCAACAGGACAATGACCGAAAACACACCTCCAGGCTGTGTAAGAGTTATTTGACCAAGAAGGAGAGTGATGGAGTGCTGCATCAGATGACCTGGCCTCCACAATCACCCGACCTCAACCCAATCGAGATGGTTTGGGATAAGTTGGACCGGAGAGTGAAGGAAAAGCAGCCAACAAGTGCTCAGCATGTGTGGGAACTCCTTCAAGACTGTTAGAAAAGCATTCCAGGTGAAGCTGGTTGAGAGAATGCCAAGAGTGTGCAAAGCTGTCATCAAGGCAAATGGTGGCTACTTTGAAGAATTAAAAATATAAAATATATTTTGATTTGTTTAATACTTTTTTGGTTACTACATGATTCCATATGTGTTATTTCATAGTTTTGATGTCTTCACTATTATTCTACAATGTAGAAAATAGTATAAAAAAAAACTTGAATTAGTAGGTGTCCAAACTTTAATTGGTACTGTACTTTTGCAAACATTTTTACAAAACAGTTTTTGCTTTGATATTTTGGGGTATTGTGTGTAGATTGATGAGGGTAAAAAACGATTTAATCAATTTTAGAATAAGGTTGTAATGTAACAAAATGTGGAAAAAGTCAAGGGGTCTGAATACTTTCCGAATGGTAGGAGTCACACCTCCTACCAGCTCACTATGTGTGGCACCCACCTGGCAGCAGCACTAACAACACTGCTATGGAATAACAGGTGATGTTACTACCCAAGAGCATCATTAATGCCTTCTATTTGAAACAGACAACTCTTTACCGCTTTGTCTGCACTGTATGGAATACATAGAGAATACATACTCTCTAATGTGGCACCCATCTGGGTGATGAAACATGGCAGCCATTTTGTGCCTATCAGAGAGCTCACTAACCTGGTGATGTTGAGGTAGTTGAGCAGCTCTCTCTGGTTGAAGCCTTTCTTTAATAACCTGTTGGTCTGTCTGGGTCCCACCTGGGGCACGGCCCGGCTGCCTTTAGCTGGGGACGCGTCCGGGTGCTCAACTAGGCTGCCTACACTACCCATACTGCACCGGGCCAGTAGGGCTGTGGGCCGGGTAGGGGTCGAGTAGGGGTCACGGAATGTCTTGCTGGGGTCACGGCTCAGAGGAAGGGTCTGGACCGATGTTGCCATTGGTTACAGGACAGGGTGGCCACGTGGGGAACTCTTGAGGTAGAGGAAGAGAGCAAAGAAGAGGGGAAGAAAGAGGTTGAGAATCAGAGAATGGACATAAACAAACTGATTCAGAACCCTGTAAAATATCTTTGGCATCATGAACCATCATCACCATGATAACTTCCTATTCACCTTCTAACTGTAATATCTTATCTCTATGGCATCATGAACCATCATCACCATGATAACCTCCTATTCACCTTCTAACTGTAATATCTTATCTCTATGGCAACACGAACCATCATCACCATGATAACCTCCTATTCACCTTCTAACTGTAATATCTTATCTCTATGGCAACACGAACCATCATCACCATGATAACCTCCTATTCACCTTCTAACTGTAATATCGTATCTCTATGGCAACACCAACCATCATCACCATGATAACCTCCTATTCACCTTCTAACTGTAATATCTTATCTCTATGGCAACACGAACCATCGTATCCAAGACCAAGTCCACACTTTATTTGATTGTTTACAGTATTCAGCTCTCTGTCTGTCTTCCTCTGATCACTTAACTCCTGCTCTCTAGTGGTTAATAAACCATAATAACTAGTATCATGATTCTTTATTAGGTGGTCCCATTCCCTCTGTCTTCCTCAGTATTTCCCCATAGCCTTTACCCTAGTTACTAGTCTGTTGTTGATGTGAATTCTAGTCAAACTCCTCCTGTCTTTTTCCCTGTCTGGCTTTATATCTCCTCTCTCAGGGCATGACTTGACATGTGCCACTTCTCTGTCATCAGCTGTGTGTGTGTGTGTGTGTGTGTGTGTGTGTGTCCCGAGGCAGTTTTTTGCATTCAGTGACCGACCTAAAACCTTTCGAATTTTTCACGACACAACTGGAAAAATCAACACGTTTTTACTAAGCCAGCTAAATGTAAAAATCAACACGTTTTTACTAAGCCAGCTAAATGGAAAAATCAACACGTTTTTACTAAGCCAGCTAAATGGAAAAATCAACACGTTTTTACTAAGCCAGCTAAATGGAAAAATCAACACGTTTTTACTAAGCCAGCTAAATGGAAAAATCAACACGTTTTTACTAAGCCAGCTAAATGGAAAAATCAACACGTTTTTACTAAGCCAGCTAAATGGAAAAATCAACACGTTTTTACTAAGCCAGCTAAATGGAAAAATCAACACGTTTTTACTAAGCCAGCTAAATGGAAAAATCAACACGTTTTTACTAAGCCAGCTAAATGGAAAAATCAATACGTTTTTACTAAGCCAGCTAAATGGAAAAATCAACACGTTTTTACTAGGCCAG
Source organism: Salvelinus alpinus (assembly GCF_045679555.1). Taxonomy (NCBI): domain Eukaryota; kingdom Metazoa; phylum Chordata; class Actinopteri; order Salmoniformes; family Salmonidae; genus Salvelinus; species Salvelinus alpinus. The sequence continues at coordinate 74,055,002 of NC_092092.1, forward strand.
CTAAACTGTGATCTGGTAGTAATAAGTGTAGGTTAAACCATGGCATAGTGCACATCAACCATACGGTTCAACCACGCCCTACTACCAGCTCATCACAGAACAACGCTAAACATAACCACAACACTTTCCTACAGTTGTTAAGCCTTCAAATCCCACATAACGCATGTTCTTCCTGTCAGAGACACCTCATGCTTTTTGAAATGGGGAAAATGAGATGTAAGCTAAAAGAGAAGATTACAGATGTAGAGTGTGTTTGGGTGTGTGTGTGTGTGTGTGAGTGAGTGAGCCTCTTGGGGCAGAGGAGCAGAGAACATATGCACCATCAGAAGCTTGTTATGTAACTGTATGTGTGTGTGTGTGTGTGTGTGTGTGTGTGTGTGTGTGTGTGTGTGTGTGTGTGTGTGTGTTTGCCTTCTGTGATGCTACTGAATACAGTAAATCCTATTTGTCTGATAAAGAGGCAGAGTGCTTTGAATCAGGCAGCAGAGACGAACAAGGATGTTCCTTTATAACCAGGGCAGCCCTGCTGTAGTTCCTATAGTGGCAGGTAGGAGCGTTGGGCCAGTAACCGAAAGGTTGCTGGATCGAATCCCCGAGCTGACAAAATAAAAATCTGTTGTTCTGCCCCTGAGCAAGGCAGTTAACCCACTGTTCCCGGGCGCCAACAACATGGATGTGGATGAAGGCAGCCCTCCGCACCTCTCTGATTCAGAGAGGTTGGTTTAAATGCGGAGGACACATTTCAGTTGAAGGCATTCCTTTCCCTTACTGTATCCACTTGATTTATTATTTCCCTTCCGCTTTCTTTCAAATAACATGATCAATTCAGTCAGCACATCCTATTGACCACGCCTTCTAATCTATAGCCCGTACAGTGTAACCTACTACAGCACACTGGTTATTCAGTGGTTATATTACGGTACAGTGTAACCTACTATAGCACACTGGTTATTCAGTGGTTATATTAATGTATATACAGTATGTCATGCTAACCTACTACAGCACACTGGTTATTCAGTGGTTATATTAATGTATATACGGTACAGTGTAACCTACTACAGCACACTGGTTATTCAGTGGTTATATTAATGTATATACAGTACAGTGTAACCTACTATAGCACACTGGTTATTCAGTGGTTATATTACGGTACAGTGTAACCTACTATAGCACACTGGTTATTCAGTGGTTATATTAATGTATATACGGTACAGTGTAACCTACTACAGCACACTGGTTATTCAGTGGTTATATTAATGTATATACGGTACAGTGTAACCTACTACAGCACACTGGTTATTCAGTGGTTATATTAATGTATATACGGTATGTCATGCTAACCTACTACAGCACACTGGTTATTCAGTGGTTATATTAATGTATATACGGTACAGTGTAACCTACTACAGCACACTGGTTATTCAGTGGTTATATTAATGTATATACGGTACAGTGTAACCTACTACAGCACACGGGTTATTCAGTGGTTATATTAATGTATATACGGTATGTCATGCTAACCTACTACAGCACACTGGTTATTCAGTGGTTATATTAATGTATATACGGTATGTCATGCTAACCTACGTGCTGCTTCCGGCTTCTGTTCAACAATACTAATGCAAAGTTGACCTTGTTTTTCATCTTTAATGGGCAGAATGTGAGGAATGATTGGCCATACATAGTCTAGTTGTTTTCCTGGGATGTTTTGAACTAATTAAAACAATTACAGAGTCAGAGGGAGGAGACTTCCTCCATCCTCTCTCTTTATTCCTCCCTCCCCTCCATTCCTCCCTCCCTCCCTCCCTCTCCCCCCTCCATTCCTCCCTCCCCCCTCCATTCCTCCCTCTCTCTCCATTCCTCCCTCTCCATTCCTCCCCTCTCCTCTCTCTCCATTCCTCTCACTCTCTCCATTCCTCCCCTCTCCTCTCTCTCCATTCCTCTCACTCTCTCCATTCCTCCCTCTCCTCTCTCCCCTCTCCTCTCCATTCCTCCCTCTCCTCTCTCCCCTCTCTCTCTCTGCTCATTAAGGATCTCTATTGATTCCACCCTGTTGACCCCTCTCTCTTTCCACGAGGATAAACACACACTATGGCCTTAAACCACACACACACACACACACACACACACACACACACACACACACACACACACACACACACACACACACACACACACACACACACACACACACACACACACACACACACACACACACACACACACACACACACACACACACACCCTTTAAACCAGTCTTCAGACCATAAACATCAGGGGAGTATAAACACACACACACATTGTTCTGAGCCAGTAATAATGACCATCTCTTTAATATAACCCCCCCACAGCCCTCATGTTATCACTGGCTGGTTTCAACATCCAGCGGTAACTATGCCTAGTCTGATCCTCCATTACTGGTAGACTAGTTACAGTAGAGATGCAGAAACACTGCTGTAATCACAAATCCAGGCCAGGTCACTTCTCAGTCTGTCCCAAAATAGAGCCAGCAACACACACACACAGCATAATTTATGTATGAACGCGCGCACACACACACCACAAAGTGTAAATTAAAGCTGGGACGATAAACAGAAAATGATCGACCCCGACCACTTATCGCTGAGGCATTTATCTGATATCATTACGATAAGTAGCCTATACTAGAGAAATGAGAAGTTTGAAATGAAGTGAGTTTGCTAATATGGTGATAGTTAATGGAACAATTGATGGCTACAACCATCAAACTAGTAGTAGCAGTTTAAAGGAAAAACTGTGGAGCACATTAATGTTATAAACTGTGGTGCACATTAATGTTAAACTGTGGTGCACATTAATGTTCTAAACTGTGGTGCACATTAATGTTCTAAACTGTGGTGCACATTAATGTTCTAAACTGTGGTGCACATTAATGTTCTAAACTGTGGTGCACATTAATGTTCTAAACTGTGGTACACATTAATGTTAAACTGTGGTGCACATTAATGTTCTAAACTGTGGTGCACATTAATGTTATAAACTGTGGTGAACATTAATGTTCTAAACTGTGGTGCACATTAATGTTCTAAACTGTGGTGCACATTAATGTTCTAAACTGTGGTGCACATTAATGTTCTAAACTGTGGTGCACATTAATGTTCTAAACTGTGGTGCACATTAATGTTCTAAACTGTGGTGCACATTAATGTTATAAACTGTGGTGCACATTAATGTTAAACTGTGGTGCACATTAATGTTAAACTGTGGTGCACATTAATGTTCTAAACTGTGGTGCACATTAATGTTCTAAACTGTGGTGCACATTAATGTTAAACTGTGGTGCACAATAATGTTCTAAACTGTGGTGCACATTAATGTTCTAAACTGTGGTACACATTAATGTTCTAAACTGTAGTGCACATTAATGTTATAAACTGTGGTGCACATTAATGTTAAACTGTGGTGCACAATAATGTTCTAAACTGTGGTGCACATTAATGTTCTAAACTGTGGTACACATTAATGTTCTAAACTGTGGTGCACATTAATGTTCTAAACTGTGGTGCACATTAATGTTCTAAACTGTGGTGCACATTAATGTTCTAAACTGTGGTGCACATTAATGTTATAAACTGTGGTGCACATTAATGTTCTAAACTGTGGTGCACATTAATGTTCTAAACTGTGGTACACATTCATGTTCTAAACTGTAGTGCACATTCATGTTCTAAACTGTGGTGCACATTAATGTTCTAAACTGTGGTGCACATTAATGTTATAAACTGTGATGCACATTAATGTTCTAAACTGTGGTACACATTAATGTTCTAAACTGTAGTGCACATTCATGTTATAAACTGTGGTGCACATTCATGTTCTAAACTGTGGTGCACATTAATGTTATAAACTGTGGTGCACATTAATGTTCTAAACTGTGGTGCACATTAATGTTCTAAACTGTGGTACACATTAATGTTCTAAACTGTAGTGCACATTCATGTTATAAACTGTGGTGCACATTAATGTTCTAAACTGTGGTGCACATTAATGTTCTAAACTGTGGTGCAAATTAATGTTCTAAACTGTGGTACACATTAATGTTCTAAACTGTAGTGCACATTAATGTTAAACTGTGGTGCACATTAATGTTCTAAACTGTGGTGCACATTAATGTTCTAAACTGTGGTGCACATTAATGTTCTAAACTGTAGTGCACATTAATGTTAAACTGTGGTGCACATTAATGTTCTAAACTGTGGTGCACATTAATGTTCTAAACTGTGGTGCACATTAATGTTCTAAACTGTGGTACACATTAATGTTCTAAACTGTAGTGCACATTCATGTTATAAACTGTGGTGCACATTAATGTTCTAAACTGTGGTGCACATTAATGTTCTAAACTGTGGTGCACATTAATGTTCTAAACTGTGGTACACATTAATGTTCTAAACTGTGGTGCACATTAATGTTCTAAACTGTGGTGCACATTAATGTTCTAAACTGTGGTGCACATTAATGTTCTAAACTGTGGTGCACATTAATGTTCTAAACTGTGGTGCACATTAATGTTCTAAACTGTGGTGCACATTAATGTTAAACTGTGGTGCACATTAATGTTACAAACTGTGGTGCACATCAATGTTACAAACTGTGGTGCACAATAATGTTCTAAACTGTGGTGCACATTAATGTTAAACTGTGGTGCACATTAATGTTCTAAACTGTGGTGCACATTAATGTTCTAAACTGTGGTGCACATTAATGTTCTAAACTGTGGTGCACATTAATGTTAAACTGTGGTGCACATTAATGTTCTAAACTGTGGTGCACATTAATGTTCTAAACTGTGGTGCACATTAATGTTCTAAACTGTGGTGCACATTAATGTGCTAAACTGTGGTGCACATCAATGTTACAAACTGTGGTGCACAATAATGTGCTAAACTGTGGTGCACATCAATGTTACAAACTGTGGTACACATTAATGTGCTAAACTGTGGTGCACATCAATGTTACAAACTGTGGTGCACATTAATGTTCTAAACTGTGGTGTACATTACTGTTCTAAACTGTGGTGTACAGTAATGTTAAACTGTGGTGCACATTAATGTTCTAAACTGTGGTGTACAGTAATGTTAAACTGTGGTGCACATTAATGTTCTAAACTGTGGTGCACATTCATGTGCTAAACTGTGGTGCACATTAATGTTCTAAACTGTGGTGTACAGTAATGTTAAACTGTGGTGCACATTAATGTTCTAAACTGTGGTGTACAGTAATGTTAAACTGTGGTGCACATTAATGTTCTAAACTGTGGTGCACATTAATGTTCTAAACTGTGGTGCACAGTAATGTTCTAAACTGTGGTGCACATTAATGTTACAAACTGTGGTGCACATTAATGTTCTAAACTGTGGTGCACATTAATGTTACAAACTGTGGTGCACATTAATGTTACAAACCTTTTGTTCTATTCATCATCAATTCAAGCAATTTATCACAATGTGGACTTTTGTTCCTATCGTCCAGCTCTAGTGTGTATGTGCACATGCACACACACAGTACTCTGTGTCTGGCTAGGTAGGGAGCAACTACTTCAACATTTCACATGTTTCCCCCCAGTGTAAGCAACATTTATCAAGTGATGTACTGGTGGCCTCAATTGGTGGCCTCAATAATTATGTAAATGGTGAGAGAAAGAGACAGAGACAGAGACAGAGAGAGAGAGAGAGAGAGAGAGACAGAGAGAGACAGCAAGACAAAGAGAAAGAAAGAAAAAAAGAGAAAGAGAGAGACAGAGAAAGGGAGGGAGAGTGAGACAGAGAGAAAGAGAGAGAAGAGTAAGCCACTATAGCTGTATGCTGAAGGCTCTCAGCCAGAGGGAGATCAAAGAGAGAGAGACTCGGAAAGCTCATGTTTATATTAATGAGCTAGCTAGCCTAACTATTTCCCTTCCCTAAAACATTCCACTCTGACTACCTCAACCATCCGCTATCATACAGTTCCAACCACTAACCCTGACCCCTCATCTGGTGACCAGTAGCTTCCATGTGTCAAGGTTTTAAAGTAGGCCGAATCAGACTCATTTCAAATACGGATATACAGTGCATTCAGGAAGTATTCAGACCCCTTGACTTTCCCCTCATCAATCTACACACAATACCCCATAATGACAAAGCAAAAACAGGTTTTTATAAATTTTTGCAAATGTATTAAAAATATTAAACTGAAATATCACATTTACATAAGTATTCAGACCCTTTATTCAGTACTTGAAGCACCTTTGGCAGTGATTACAGCCTCAAGTCTTCTTGGGTATGACACTACAAGCTTGGCACACCTGTATTTTGGGAGTTTCTCCCATTCTTCTCTGCAGATCCTCTCAAGCTCTGTCAGGTTAGATGGGGAGCGTTGCTGTACAGCTATTTTCAGGTCTCTCCAGAGATGTTGGATCGGGTTCAAATCCGGGCTCTGGCTGTGCCACTCAAGGATCGAGACCTGTCCCGAAGCCACTCTCCTGCTTTCTCTTGGGTGTGTTCTTAGGGTCGTTGTCCTGTTGGAAGGTGAACCTTCGCCCCAGTCTGAGGTCCTGAGCGCTCTGGAGCAGGTTTCCATCAAGGATCTCTCTGTACTTTGCTTCGTTCATCTTTCCCTCGATCCTGACTAGTCCCCTAGTCCCTGCCGCTGAAAAACATCCCCACAGTATGCTGCTGCTACCACTATGCTTCACCGTAGGGATGGTATTGGCCAGGTGATGACCGGTGCCTGGTTTCCCTCAGACGTGATGCTTGTTCAATCTTGGTTTCATCAGACAAGAGAATCTTGTTTCTCATGGTCTGAAAGCGGGCTGTCATGTGCCTTTTACTGAGGAGTATCTTCAGTCGGGTTCTTGGTCACTTCCCTGACCAAGGCCCTTCTCCCCCGATTGCTCAGTTTGGCCAGGGGGTCAGCACTAGGAAATGTCTTGGTGGTTCCAAACTTCTTCCATTTAAGAATGATGGAGACCACTGTGTTCTTGGGGACCTTCAATTCTGCAGAAATGTTTTGGTACCCTTCCCCAGATCTGTGCCTCGACACAATCCTATCTCGGAGCTTTACGGACAATTCCTTTGACCTCTTGGCTTGGTTTTTGCTCTGACATGCACTGCCAGCTGGGAACTTACATAGACGGGCTGTAAAAAAAAAACTTGGTCGACCGAAAGATGCGTGTTCTTTCAACCAAGTTTTTTACGTGTATTTTTCCTTATATAGACACACCCTATGTATGTGAGCTTGTCTGATGCTTTAAGCTTATAGTTTGATGAAATAAGACAAATGCCTGAAGAGGGCGCCAGAGATCTAGATAACCAGAAGAAAAAAAACGTAACCTGACCCAACTATTCTCCTCTCGCTCCTGCTGGCTTTCACAGATTCTGCCATTACTCTGCTGAAGTTGCTGGTAATAGGCTACATGAGGAGTTGGCAACCTTTCTCAAGTGGAATGTCAATTTATCTTACCATTTCTCCAGATCTGCGTGCCATTTATGGTTTTTATATGTACATTTTCGTGAAACAGCTTCAATTAATGTATTATAACGTCTTCATATCTAAAAATCATTGTCATGTGGTTAATCAAAATTCTATTAAAATCTAAATTAAAATGATGCAAACCTAAAAAGTAACTTCTATTGCCATTGCCAACTATGTCAAAATAGCCGACATAAAGCCAACAAATTAAAACATTGCAGCCCGCAGGTAGAAAATATCCTGATAAAAATAAATATCCTATAAATCACATTGGCTACACATGGCTTGTCTGCAACGAACTTGAAACATTGTCTCAACTATTAACATCCGGCGCCGACAGACGGCCGCCTCGCTTCGCGTTCCTAGGAAACTATGCAGTATTTTGTTTTTTTATGTGTTATTTCTTACATTGTTACCCCAGGAAATATTATGGTTTATTACATACAGTCGGGAGGAACTATTGGATATAAGCGCAATGTCAACTCACCAACATTACGACCAGGTATACGACTTTCCCGAAGCGGTTCCTCTGGTCCACCACCCAGGACAATGGATCGGATCCCAGCCTGCGACCCAAAACAACAGCGTCGCAGAAGGGGCAACCGGAGCGGTCTTCTGGTCAGGCTCCCTAGACGGGCACATCGCGCACCACTCCCGAGCATACTACTCGCCAATGTCCAGTCTCTTGACAACAAGGTAGACGAAATCCGAGCAAGGGTTGCCTTCCAGAGAGACATCAGAGATTGCAACGTTCTTTGTTTCAAGGAAACATGGCTCACTCGGGATACGTCAGACTTGGTACAGCCACCTGGCTTCTTCATGCATCGCGCCGACTGAAACAAACATCTCTCTGGTAAGAAGAAGGGTGGGGGTGTATGCCTTATGATTAACGAGACGTGGTGTGATCATAACACCATACAGGAACTCAAGTCCTTTTGTTCACCTGATCTAGAATTCCTTACAATCAAATGCCGACCGCATCATCTACCAAGAGATTTCTCTTTGATCATAATCATAGTCGTGTATATCCAGCCCCAAATAGACACATCGACGGCCCTGAAATAACTTAATTTGACTCTATATAAACTGGAAACCACATATCCTGAGGCTGTATTTATTGTAGCTGGGAATTTTAACAAGGCTAATCTGAAAACAAGGCTCCCTAAATTTTATCGAATTTAGCGCAACCCGGGCTGGCAAAACCCTGAATCATTGTTATTCTAACTTCCGCGACACATATGTATAAGGCCCTCCCCTGCCCCCCTCAGAGAATCTGACCACGACTCCATTTTGTTGCTCCCAACCTATAGACAGAAACTAAAACAGGAAGTGCCCGTGCTCAGGTCTGTTCAACACTGGTCCGACCAATCGGATTCCACGCTTCAAGATTGCTTCGATCACGTTGACTGGGATATGTTCCGCATAGCGTCGGACATTAACAGTGATGAATACGCTGATTCGGTGAGCGAGTTTATTAGCAAGTGCATCGGTGATGTTGTACCCACAGCGTCTATTAAAACATTCCCCAACCAGAAACCGTGGATTGATGGCAGCATTCGCGCAAAACTGAAAGCGCGAACCACGGCTTTTAATCAGGGCAAGGTGACCGGAAACATGACCGAATAAAAACAGTGTAGCTATTCCCTCCGCAAGGCAATCAAACAAGCTAAGCGTCAGTATAGAGACAAAGTAGTCGCAATTCAACGGCTCAGACACGAGAGGTATGTGGCAGGGTCTACAGTCAATCACGGACTACAAAAGGAAAACCAGCCCCATCGCGAACCACAATCTCCTGTACTCCCTGTTTACCCATGACTGCGTGGCCATGCACGCCTCCAACTCAATCATCAAGTTTGCAGACGACACTACAGTGGTAGGCTTGATTACCAACAACGACGAGACGGCCTACAGGGAGGAGGTGAGGGCCCTCGGAGTGTGGTGTCAGGAAAATAATCTAACACTCAATGTCAAGAAAACAAAGGAGATGATCGTAGACTTCAGGAAACATCATCCACATCGACGGGACAGTAGGGGAGAAGGTGGAAAGTTTTAAGTTCCTCGGCGTACACATCACAGACAAACTGAAATGGTCCACCCACACAGACAGCGTGGTGAAGAAGGCGCAACAGGGCCTCTTCAACCTCAGGTGGCTGAAGCAATTCGGCTTGTCACCAAATACACTCACAAACTTTTACAGATGCACAATCGAGAGCATCCTGTCGGGCTGTATCACCGCCTGGTACGGCAACTGCTCTGCCCACAACCGTAAGGCTCTCCAGAGGGTAGTGAGGTCTGCACAACGCATCACCGGGGGCAAACTATCTGCCCTCCAGAACACCTACACCACCCGATGCCAAAAAGATTGTCAAGGACAACAACCACCCGAGCCACTGCCTGTTCACCCCACTATCATCCAGAAGGCAAGGTCAGTACAGGTGCATCAAAGCTGGGACCGAGAGACTGAAAAACAGCCTCTATCTCAAGGCCATCAGACTGTTAAACAGCCATCACTAACATTGGACTCAACACATATGGACTCATCTCTAGCCACCTTAATAATAAAAAAATGTATGTAATAAATGTATCACTAGCCACTTTAAACAATGCCACTTTATATAATGTTTACATACCCTACATTACTCATCTCATATGTATATACTGTACTCTATACCATCTACTGCATCTTGCCTATGCCGTTCGGCCATCGCTCATTCATATATTTTTAAGTACATATTCTTATTCATTCCTTTACACTTGTGTGTATAAGGTAGTTGCTGTGAAATTGTTAGGTTAGATTACGTGTTAGATATTACTGCATGGTAGGAACTAGAAGCACAAGCATTTTGCTACACTCGCATTAACATCTGCTAACCACTTGTATGTGACAAATACAATTTGATTTGATTTAACTTGGGTCTGGCTTGAAGCTAGTAGTGGCAAAAATGCAACTTCAGAATGTGGGGGGGGGACATTGAAAGTTGCATCCCTGATAAACAGTAACAGCACCCACAATGAGTACCGGAACCAATTTTTTTCAATGAGTACCGGAACCTATTTTTGTCCAAGTCAAGCACAGATAAGAGTAATCAGGTAGGCCTATTTTATAACGTTTCCACTGGATCAGAGCATGACATCTTTCCCTTCCAGGCAGATTTGATATTGAAAGGCAGAGAGCTGAGAAGATTTTTCAAATACAGTGAGGAACAATTGTCATTCTCAATGGATGTAAAAACATATTTTGTTGGCTTGCTGTTTGAGGTGAAGAAAACATGACTGAGAAGCTCCACAGGTCATTAGTGGTGGTGCGTTCAGCCAATCAGATCCCCAGATGGGCACATTTCTATGCCGACATTTCTCGCAGGCCAGGTAGCCTATAAGTCTATTTCTATGTATAATCAGGCCAGGTAGCCTATAAGTCTATTTCTTTGCGTGCGCGTCCTTACTCAACATTGACATAAGCTCTCCAAACAAAAGACAATGACTAAATTGCCAAAACTCGTAAATGGAATGAAATCAACCAAAACTTGTTTCTCACAAGTGTAACATAGGCTGTGCACTCTGCAAACAATGTGTCTACTCCTACAGTGATAACAGGAAGACTGGAATAATAATATTGATCGAAGTAACAGAAATTACCGTAACCAAAGTAACAAACATTGTCGTTGAGAAATAGGAATTCATGGTAAATGTACGACAGGTGATATACACTACCATTCAAAAGTTTGGGGTCACTTATACATTTCCTTGTTCTTGAAAGAAAAGCAATTTTTTTGTCCATTAAAATTACATCAAATTGATCAGAAATACAGTATAGACATTGTTAATGTTTTTTAATTGAATATCTACATAGGCATACAGAGGCCCATTATCAGCAACCATCACTCCTGTGTTCCAATGGCACGTTGTGTTAACTAATCCAAGTTTATCATTTTAAAAGGCTAATTGATCATTAGAAAACCCTTTTGCAATTTTGTTAACACAGCTGAAAACTGTTTTGCTGATTAAAGAAGTAATAAAACTGTCCTTCTTTAGACTAGTTGAGAATCTGGAGCATCAGAATTTGTGGGTTCGATTACAGGCTCAAAACAAAGAACTTTCTTCTGAAACTCATCAGTCTATTCTTGTTCTGAAAAATGAAGGCTATTTCATGTGAGAAATTGCCAAGAAACTGAAGATCTGTACAACGCTGTGTACTACTCCATTCACAGGACAGCACAAACTGTCTCTAACCAGAATAGAAAGAGGAGTGGGAGGCCCCGGTGCACAACTGAGCAAGAGGACATGTACATTTGAGTGTCTAGTTTGAGAAACAGAAGCCTCACAAGTCCTCAACTGGTAGCGTCATTAAATAGTACCCGCAAAACACCAGTCTCAACGTCAACAGTGAAGAGGCGGCTCTGGGATGCTGGCCTTCTAGGCAGAGTTCCTCTGTCCAGTGTCTGTGTTCTTTTGCCCATCTTTATCTTTTCTTTTTATTGGCCAGTCTGAGATATGGCTTTTTCTTTGCAACTCTGCCTAGAAGGCCAGCATCCCGGAGTCACCTCTTCACAGTTGAGACTGGTGTTTTGTGGGTACTATTTAATGACGCTGCCAGTGCACAACCTATGTCACAATTTGATGTTATTTTGATGGACTTTTCTTTCAAAAACAAGGACATTTCTATGTGATCCCAAACTTTTGCACAATACGGTACTGAATGGAGAATTGATAGACACTAACAAACAAACGGAAACAATTAACTTATGAAACAATTCATGTGCACAAATTGACGGGAGAGAGAGCATTCTGGAGAGAGAAGTGCATTGTGCATCTAGGTGCGTGGTCAATCCGACGTCTGCAACATATACGGCCTCAGCAGAAGTCAGGGCATTCATACTTGTTGCTTCGCGGAGCAGTACAGAGCTGTTGTCAAGGAAGTGAGTTTATGTTTTCTACAGGATGTACCGCCCCCACCTACCGTAAACCAACCATGTCAATGCAGAGCCCTCCGTATTATTACAACATTTGGGAGGCGCATGGCGATGCAGTACGGAGCTCGATTTGGCCTCTGAATGCCCCTGGAGGCATTTGCGTCACACCCTCCATATGGAGCCTTCAACCATTTTCGGATCAAGCATAACTTGGCTTTTAGTCTTGGCCTCCATAATGGATTAGTTCACTGAGATGGGCACAAATGTACACATTTGTTACTGCTCAACTAAAACAATTTTGGTCGACCAACAGCCTAACGACCAAACAATTGATCAGTCGACTAATTGGGGTCAGCCCTAATACAGACAGGCGTGTGCCTTTCCAAATCATGTCCAATCAATTGAATTTACCACAGGTGGACTCCAATCCAATTCTAGAAATATCTCAAGGATGATCAATGAAAACAGGATGCACCTGAGCTCAATTTTGAGTCTCGTAGCAAAGGGTCTGAACACTTACGTAAATAAGATATTTCTGTTTATTCTAAAAAAGCTATTTTCTATTTGTCATTATGTGGTATTGTGTGTAGGTTGATGAGGATACATTTTTTTTTAACTAATTAAGGCTCCGCCCCTTTTTTCAATTTCCGCCTAAAATGACATACCCAAATCTAACTGCCTATAGCTCAGGCCTTGAAGCAAGGATATGCATATTCTTGGTCCCATTTGAAAGGAAACACTTTGAAGTTCGTGGAAATGTGAAAGGAATGTAGGAGAATATAACTCATTAGATCTGTTAAAAGATAATCCACAGAAAAAAACAACTGTTTTTTGTAATTTTTTTGTACCATCATCTTTGAAATGCGAGAGAAAGGCCGTAATATATTATTCCAGCCCAGGTGCAATTTAGATTTTGGCCACTACATGTCAGTAGTGTATGTGAAAAGTGTTAGACTGATCCAATGAACCATTGCATTTCTGTTCAAAATTGTGTATCAAGACTGCCCAAATGTGCCTAATTTGTTCATTAATAACTTTTCATGTTCAAAATTGATCACTCCCCTCAAACAATAGCATGGTTTTATTTCACTGTAACAGCTACTGTAAATTGGACAGTGCAGTCAGATTAACAAAAATTTAAGCTTTCTGCCAATATCAGATATGTCTATGTTCTGGGAAATGTTCTTGTTACTTACAACCTCATGCTAATCGCATTAGCCTACGTTAGCTCAACCGTCCCATGGACGGGACACCGATCCCGAATACGTTTTTTAACGTAACAAAATGTGGAAAAAGTCAAGGGGTCTGAATACTTTCCAAATGCACTGTATAGGCCTTTTTTTCTTACAATTAGTTCCTTTTTAAATCAGCCAAAGAAAGACTTTGGAAAACAAACCGATGGAGGAAGAGAGAGAAAGAGAGTGGGGTGGATGGAGGGAGAAGCTGTGAAATCTCCTCAGACTGAAACTATTGGAAAAGCCACCAGGTGTAGAATGTAAATACCGAGGTAAGTAATGATCCAAGCCCTGTGCTTATTGATGGAGTGTGTGTGTGTATGTGTGTTACTGATGTCTACTGATGCAATCACTTGCGGGGGTAGGTGGTAGGGTAAGAATCCTTTTAAACATTGAGTGGACTGGAGAAAATGTTCCATCCAGTTGTTTTCAGTAGTTGGCTTCTACTTGATTGGGCAGATTTACAGCCTAGCATAAGTGCAGCTCAGTTTCCACCTCATTTTGTGGACAGTGTGCACATAGCCTGTCTTCTCTTGAGAGTCAAGTCTGCCTACGGCGGCCTTTCTCAAAAGCAAGGCTATGCTCACTGAGTCTGTACATAATCAAAGCTTTCCTTAATTTTGGGTCAGTCACAGTGGTCAGGTATTCTGCCAAATAGCATTCTAGTTTGCTCAGTTTTTTTGTTAATTGTTAATTCCTATGTGTCAAGTAAGTATATTTTTGTTTTCTCATGATTTGGTTGGGTCTAATTGTGCTGCTGTCCTGGGGCTCTGTGGGGTCTGTTAGTGTTTGTGAACAGAGACTCAGGACCAGCTTGCTTAGGGGACTTGTGTCTCCAGGTTAATCTCTCTGTAGGTGATGGCTTTGTTATGGAAGGTTTTGGGAATCTCTTCCTCTCTCTCTCTCTACACACGCACAGGCACATGCTGCCAGCCTGCCTGCCCTGAGACAGTCAGGGTCCACAGGGGTTCGACTCAGCAAGGCCAGAGGGCCACTCCTGATGCCAGCTGTCACTCACAACCAATTACATACTGTATCTGCGATTAATGACAGTGAATGTCACATTAGACGTGTACAGTAAAGGTTCCTCTTTATATATTTGGAAGTATAACCTTTTCTCTTGTGGCAAATGTGATGTCAGCGAACCTTGTTGTAACATGAATATAGTGCATTCGGAAAGTATTCAGACCCGTTGACTTTTTCCACATTTTGTTATGTTACAGCCAGTTTCTAAAATTGGTTAAATAAATAAAATATCCTCAACAATCAACACACAATACCCCATAAAGAAAAAGTGAAATCTGCAAATGTATTAAAAATAATTAACAGACACACCTAATTTACATGAGTATTCAGACCCTTTGCTTTGAGACTCAAAATTCAGCTCATGGATCATCCTTGGGATGTTTCTACAACTTGATTGGAGTCCACCTGTGGTAAATTCAAATGATTGGACATGATTTGGAAAGGCACACACCTGGCTATATATGGTCCCACAGTTGACAGTGCATGTCAGAGCAAAAACCAAGCCTTGTGATTGAAGGACAGTATTGTGTCGAGGCACAGATCTGGGGAAGGGTAGAAATATATTTCTGCAGCATTGATGGTCCCCAAGAACACAGTGGACTCCATCATTCATAAATAGAAGAAGTTTGGAATCACCAAGACTCTTCCTAGAGCTGGCCACCCGGCCAAACTGAGCAATCGATGGAGAAGGGCCTTGGTCAGAGAGGTGACCAAGAACCCGATGGTCAATAAGAGTTCCTTTAAAAATAATAATAATTAAGGGGTGGATCAGTTTAATATTGAGGACAGATTGCTGCTTCCATCAATGTAATTGTCTGCATCATTTCCAATCCCCTATATATTTTTTTGTAAATATATCCATTTACATACACATATGCATACATATACACATATATACATACACATACCTATGTAGACATACATACTTCTTTTAGAATATACCTTTATTATTCCCCACAAACCCGACCACCCTTCCCCCAATTGGAGTAAACTAATAAACAATAACACTAAGATTTCTACCTTCAGTTTATACATATTATACACATTTTACAGACACAATCTATTTTACAATAGTTATATTTTGTTTGTTTTTAGTCCTTCCTCTATTTCTGATGTCCATCCAGTTTGATTTATATTTGTAACTGTGTTATTTCACAACATTATATACATTTTACAGACCCCGTATGTTTTACATTGTTTATCTTGTTATTAGTCCCACCCTTCAGCTCCATTCAACCCCTCCCATCTATCTCTCAACATCATCCGTTTCGGATTTCTATTTGCCATATATTTTTCAACTGTGCTGTGATGCTTGACAAAAGTACTGAACCTTTCTATTCTCATAGCGTCTACAGATTGTAAATTAAAAATAAACATTTTTGCTAAAATAATAATGAGGTGGTGCTGGCTAGATGAGGTGGTGCTGGCTAGATGAGGTGGTGCTGGAGAGATGAAGTGGTATTGGCTAGATGAGGTGGTGCTGGAGAGATGAAGTGGTACTGGCTAGATGAGGTGGTGCTGGAGAGATGAAGTGGTACTGGCTAGATGAGGTGGTACTGGCTAGATGAGGTGGTGCTGGCTAGATGAGGTGGTACTGGCTAGATGAGGTGGTGCTGGCTAGATGAGGTGGTGCTGGAGAGATGAGGTGGTGCTGGAGAGATGAGGTGGTACTGGCTAGATGAGGTGGTACTGGAGAGATGAAGTGGTACTGGCTAGATGAGGTGGTGCTGGAGAGATGAAGTGGTACTGGAACTATTCTGCTGGAGAGATGAGGTGGTACTGGAGAGATGAAATGGTACTGAAGAGATGAGGTGGTGCTGGAGAGATGAGGTGGTACTGGAGAGATGAGGTGGTACTGGAGAGATGAGGTGGTGCTGGAGAGATGAGGTGGTGCTGGAGAGATGAGGTGGTGCTGGCTAGATGAGGTGGTGCTGGCTAGATGAGGTGGTGCTGGCTAGATGAGGTGGTGCTGGCTAGATGAGGTGGCGCTGGCTAGATGAGGTGGTGCTGGCTAGATGAGGTGGTACTGGCTAGATGAGGTGGTACTGGCTAGATGAGGTGGTGCTGGCTAGATGAGGTGGTACTGGAGAGATGAGGTGGTGCTGGCTAGATGAGGTGGTGCTGGCTAGATGAGGTGGTACTGGAGAGATGAGGTGGTACTGGCTAGATGAGGTGGTGCTGGCTAGATGAGGTGGTGCTGGCTAGATGAGGTGGTGCTGGCTAGATGAGGTGGTGCTGGCTAGATGAGGTGGTACTGGCTAGATGAGGTGGTACTGGCTAGATGAGGTGGTACTGGACAGATGAAGTGGTACTGGCTAGATGAGGTGGTGCTGGAGAGATGAAGTGGTACTGACTAGATGAGGTGGTACTGGAACTATTCTGCTGGAGAGATGAGGTGGTACTGGAGAGATGAAATGGTACTGAAGAGATGAGGTGGTGCTGGAGAGATGAGGTAGTACTGGAGAGATGAGGTGGTACTGGAGAGATGAGGTGGTACTGGAGAGATGAGGTGGTACTGGAGAGATGAGGTGGTACTGGAGAGATGAGGTGGTACTGGCTAGATGAGGTGGTGCTGGAGAGATGAGGTGGTACTGGAGAGATGAGGTGGTGCTGGCTAGATGAGGTGGTACTGGAGAGATGAGGTGGTGCTGGCTAGATGAGGTGGTACTGGAGAGATGAGGTGGTGCTAGAGATGAGGTGGTGCTGGCTAGATGAGGTGGTGCTGGCTAGATGAGGTGGTGCTGGCTAGATGAGGTGGTGCTGGCTAGATGAGGTGGTGCTGGCTAGATGAGGTGGTGCTGGCTAGATGAGGTGGTACTGGCTAGATGAGGTGGTGCTGGCTAGATGAGGTGGTACTGGCTAGATGAGGTGGTGCTGGCTAGATGAGGTGGTGCTGGCTAGATGAGGTGGTGCTGGCTAGATGAGGTGGTGCTGGCTAGATGAGGTGGTACTGGAGTGATGAGGTGGTACTGGAGAATTGAGAGAACTTAGAAGTAAACACAGACTAGACAAGAGGCACACTGCTGTGAATAGAGAAAGAAGCACACACACACACACACACACACACACACACACACACACACACGATAGAGAGACTCTCCGACACATAATCAAAATCTATCTTTGCATGAGACATTGACGAATTAACCAAACAAAACAAATCAATTTTTGATGGATCCTTGTTCTATTTGACCATTGTGGTCCAGGCTGACTAGATCTCTGTGGAATCCAACTGAATTATTGGACGCTAGAGAACAGTACTAATGAGACAGAGGGTTAGCCAGGGTGAAGGGCTCCATGACCAGGCTGGAATAATCTGTTGACTATCTGACGGAGAACTCGCGTCAACACACATGGGACGGACACATACACACACACAGCATCCAAAACACACACAAACTTATTGATTGATGGCATTTGTTACATAACAACCTATTAATAATGTTATACAGAGAGACACAGAGAGAGAGAGAGAGAGAGAGAGAGAGAAACAGAGAGAGAGAGAGACTCCCTGTAGAGGAAAGGCTGTGTAACCACTGCACCACAGCAGAACTCGAGACAGAGCTGACAAAATGTCAAAAAAAATCAACAATTAATATAATTTCCCCAAATTCAAAACCCTTGTTCAAGGTTTCAAAGAGCTCTGATGAGAATAGGCTACCCGTCCTGTTGGGGGAGGACGCAGAGAGCTGTGGGTTGGCAGCACACTACATTCCTGCCTGCCATAAGATGAGGGACAGAGTCTGACTATGGCTGTTACTGTTGTCCCATTGAAAATCTTGGCTCTCTCTAATTCTCTCCTTCTCTCTTTCTTTCTCTCTCTCGGAGGACCTGAGCCCTAGGACCATACGTCAGGACTACCGGGCATGATGACTCCTTGCTGTCCCCAGTCCACCTGGCCTTGCTGCTATTCCAGTTTCAACTGTTCTGCCTGCGGTTATGGAACCCCTACCTGTCCCAGACCTGCTGTTTTCAACTCTTAATGATCGGCTATGAAAAGCCAACTGACATTTATTCCTGATTATTATTTGACCATGCTTGTCACTTATGAACATTTTGAACATCTTGGCCATGTTCTGTTATAATCTCCACCCGGCACAGCCAGAAGAGGACTGGCCACCCCTCATAGCCTGGTCCCTCTCTAGGTTTCTTCCTAGGTTTTGGCCTTTCTAGGGAGTTTTTCCTAGCCACCGTGCTTCTACACCTGCATTTTTTCCCGTTTGGGGTTTTAGGCTGGGTTTCTGTAAAGTACTTCGAGATATTCACTGATGTACGAAGGGCTATATAAAATAAAAAAATAAACTTGATAATATTGATTATTATTATTTTAATGATGTTAATATTGTAAATCACCAAAGTAAGCTTTGGCAATATGTACATTATCATGTCATGCCAATAAAGCAAACTGAATTGAAGAGAGAGAGAGAGAGAGAGAGAGAGAGAGAGAGAGAGAGAGAGAGAGTGAGAGTGAGAGTGAGAGAGACAGAGTGAGAGAGAGAGACAGAGTGAGTGAGTGAGTGAGTGACTGAGTGAGAGAGTGAGACAGAGAGACAGAGACAGAGAGAGACAGAGAGAGAGAGACAGAGAGAGAGAGAGACAGAGAGAGAGACAGAGTGAGAGAGTGAGAGACACAGGGGAAAGCAGTAAGAATAGTCCACTAGTTCTAAGGCAACATTGGTGCTGTTCCTGTCTCCCAGTTTAGAGGTATTAGAGGAAAGGAGACTATTCTGTTATAGTACGTACAAACAGGTTTTTGGGCCAGACACACAGACTAGCCTACAGGTTGTAGGACCTGTGTAGAATGACTCCGGATGCCTCGGAAACACTACTGTTACTACATCAACCATTAACCACTCAGAAATGTAGGAATGTGACTTTATCCCTTCAACCTATCACACATCTCTCTCTACCTCTGAACTCCTGGGTGTGTTGGCTTTATTGAGGTCTGCAGATAGGGGAATATTTTGCAAGCACAATGTGATTCTGCTCCTGTTAAGCTGACTACAGGACAAACACAATCAATAAGAAACTAACAGACATGTTTGCCTTCCCAGTAGGGAAAGTAGGGAAAATGGGGTGGGGGGGCCGGGACAGACAGTACCAGTCAAACGTTTGGACACACCTAAAGGTTTTTCTTTATTTTTGTATTTTCTACATTGGAGAATAGTTGGCACACTTGGAATTCTCTCAGCCAGCTTCATGAGGAATGCTTTTCCAACAGTCTTGAAGGAGTTCCCACATATGCTGAGCACTTGTTGGCTGCTTTTCCTTTATTCTACAGTCCAACTCATTCCAAACCATCGCAATTGGGTTGAGGTCGGGTGATTGTGGAGGCCAGGTCATCTGATGCAGCACTCCATCACTCTCTTCTTGGTCAAATAGCCCTTACACAGCCTGGAGGTGTGTTGAGTCATTGTCCTGTTGAAAAATAAATGATAGTCCCACTAAGCTCTAACCAGATGGGATGGCGTATCGCTGCAGAATGCCGTGGTAGCCACGCTGGTTAAGTGTTCCTTGAATTCTAAATAAATCACAGACAGTGTCACCAGCAAAGCACCTCCACACCATCACACCTCCTCCTCCATGCTTCACGGTGGGAACCACACATGCGGAGATAATTTGTTCACCTACTTTGCGTCTCACAAAGACACGGCTGTTGGAACCAAAAATCTCAATCTCAAAGGACAGACATCCACCGGTCTAATGTCCATTGGTTGTGTTTCTTGGCCCAAGCAAGTTTCTTCTTCTAATTGGTGTGCTTAAGTAGTGGTTTCTTTGCAGCAATTCGACCATGAAGGCCTGATTCACGCAGTCTCCTCTGAACACTTGATGTTGAGCTGTGTCTGTTACTTGAACTCAATTTCTGAGGCTGGTAACTCTAAGGAATTTATCATAAGCAATAGAGGTAACTCTGAGTCTTCCTTTCCTGTGGCGATCCTCATAAGAGCCAGTTTCATCATTGCGCTTTATGGTTTTTGCGACTGCATATGAAGAAACTTTAAGTTCTTGAAATTTTACTGATTGACTGACCTTTATGTCTTAAAATAATGATGGACTGTCATTCTCTTTGCTTATTTGAGATGTTCTTGCCATACTATGGACTTGGTCTTTTACCAAATAGAGCTATCTTCTGTATACCACCCCTACCTTGTCACAACACAACTGATTGGCTCAAACGCATTAAGAAGGAATTCCACAAATTAACTTTTAATAAGGCACACCTGTTAATTTAAAGATATTTCAGGTGACTACCTCATGAAGTTGGTTGAGAGAATGGCAAGAGTGTGCAAAGCTGTCATCAAGGCAAATACAATTATTTAACATTTATTTAACATTTATTTAACTAGGCAAGTCAGTTAAGAACAAATTCTTATTTACAATGACAGCCTACACCGGCCAACTGTGCGCAGCAGTATGGGAATCCCAATCAAGGTGTGATGCAGCCTGGATTCATACCTTGTACTGGAGTGACGCCTCTTGTAATAAGATGCAGTGTCTTAGACCACTGCGCAACTCAGGAGTCCACTCGGGGCAAAGGGTGGCTGCTTTGAAGAATCTCAAATATAACATATATTTTGATTTGTTTAACACTTTTTTGGTTACTACATGATTCCATATGTTTTTCATAGTTTCGTTGTCTTCACTATTATTCTATAATGTAGACAATAGTAAAAATAAAGAAAAACCCTTGAATTAGTAGGTGTGTTCAAACTAAGTCCCATTCAGTTAAAACACACGCACACACGCACACACAGTGGTTGGTGGTGTGAATCAACAGGGAGACTGTGTGTGTGGTGAGTGAGGGGCAGATGGTCTTGTTAAAACAACCCTAACACCTCTAGGTTATACAGGGTGGCTTCAGGGCCTGATCACAGATAAATAGTGAAGATGTGTAACAGCTACACACAGGGAAAACTCACAATACCTCAACACACTCAACAGCTTTGTTTCTCAGAGGAACAGGACTGAGATTGTCCTGGCTAGCAGACATAAAATGGCCCATAATTCCCCCAACAGAATCAAGACAGTGAGCAGGATGTCACATTCCAGTCCCAGGCTAAGTTAATAAAGGAAGGGACAGGACAGAAAGAACAAACATCTCATGAACCTGAACAGAGCGAAAGGTGTGTGAGAGAAAGAGAGAGACAGAGAGATCAAATACAAATCTTGGAATCAATTATTAAAGACTACCAGAACCCACTGGATTCTTCAATTACTTTGAATGAACTACAGGACAAAATACAAACCCTCCAACCCCAAAAGGGCCTTTGGTATTGATGGTATCCTAAAATAAATGATCAAATATACAGACCACAAATTCCAATTGGCTATACTAAAACTCTTTAACATCATCCTTGGCTCTGGCATCTTCCCCAATATTTGGAACCAAGGACTGATCACCCCAATCCACAAAAGTGGAGACAGATTTGACCACCAACAACTACCTTGGGATATGCGTCAACAGCAGCCTTGTGAAAATCCTCTGCATTATCATTAACAGCAGACTCGTACATTTCCTCAGAGAAAACAATGTACTGAGCAAATGTCAAATTGGCTTTTTACCAAATTACTGTAGGACAGACCACGTATTCACCCTGCACACCCTAACTGACAGACAGCCAAACAAACCAAAACAAAGGCAAACTCCTCTCATGCTTTGTAGATTTCAAAAAAGTTTTTGACACAATTTGGCAAGAGGATATGCTATACAAATTGATGGAAAGTGGTGTTGGGGGAAGAACTTATGACATTATAAAATCCATGTACACAAACAACAAGTGTGCGGTTAAAATTGAAAAAACAACAACATTTCTTTCAACAGGTCCGGGGGGTGAGACAGGGATGCAGATTCATTTAGATTTTTTTAGCCCTAATTTTACCAGGTAAGTTGACTGAGAACAAATTCTAATTTTCAGCAACGACCTGGGGAATAGTTACAGAGGAGAGGCGGGGGGATGAATGAGCCAATTAAGCCCCAGCCTCTTCAACATATATATCAACGAATTGGCGAGGGCACTAGAACAGTCTGCAGCACCCGGCCTCACCCTACTAGAATCTGAAGTCAAATGTCTACTGTTTGCTGATGATCTGGTGTTTCTGTCCCCAAACAAGGAGGGCCTACAGCAGCACCTAGATCTTCTGCACAGATTCTGTCAGACCTGGGCCCTGACAGTAAATCTCAGTAAGACTAAAATAATGGTGTTCCAAAAAGGTCCAGTTGCCAGGACCACAAATACAAATTCCATCTAGACACCGTTGCCTTAGAGCACAAAAAGAACTATACATACCTCAGCCAAAACATTAGCGCCAAAGGTAACTTCCACAAAGCTATGAACGATTTGAGAGACAAGGCAAGAAGAGCATTCTATGCCGTCAAAAAGGAACATAAAATTCAACCTACCAATTAGGATCTGGCTAAAAATACTTGAATCAGTTATAGAACCCATTGCCCTTTATGGTTGTGAGGTCTAGGGTCCACTCACCAACCAAGAATTCACAAAATGGGACAAAGATCAAATTGAGACTGCATCCAGAATTCTGCAAACATATCCTCTGTGTACAACATAAAACACCAAATTATGCATGCAGAGCAGAATTAGGCCGATACCTGCTAATTATCAAAATCCTGAAAAGAGACGTTAAATTCTACAACCACCTAAAAGGAAGCGATTCCCAAACCTTCCATAACAAATCCCTCAACTACAGAAAGATTGACCTGGAGAAGAGTCCCCTAAGCAAGCTGGTCCTGGGGCTCTGTTCACAGACACTAACAGACCCCACAGAGCCCCAGGACAGCAATATAATTAGATCCAACCAAATCATAAGAAAACAAAAAGATACTTACTTGACACATTGGAAAGAATTAACAAAAAAACTGAGCAAACAATAATGCTATTTGGCCCTAAACAGGGAGTACACAGTGGCAGAATACCTGACCCCTGTGACTAACCCAAACTGAACCTTTTTCTGCAAGACAGATCTTCCAAAGGTGGTGGAGTGTCAATCTTTACCAAGGATCACCTTCAGTGCTCGCTTGTCTCCACCAAGTCTGTCCCAAAACAATTTGATTTGCTGGTTTTAAGCATTAAACTTTCAAATATCTCTTTGTTGACTGTTGCTGGGTCCTATGGTCCTCCATCAGCACCGGCCTGTACCCTACCTGCCCTAAACTCTCTCCTGGCCCCTTACACTAAGTCTTAATTTGTCCTGCTAAGTGACCTTAACTAGGACATGCTTAAACCACCTGACCAAGTCCTAAAGCAATGGGGCTCTATAAATCTTCCTCAAACACCCAGAAAAGGCTACTCTCCTTGATGTTATCCTCACAAATAATCCTGATAGGTATCAGTCCGGTGTTTTCTGTAATGACCTTAGTGAACACTGTTTTACAGCCTGTGTTGTAATGGCTGCTCAGTGAAACGATCTGTAGTGATTTGTCATAGACGCTTGCTAAAAAAGTTTAATGAGCAAGCCTTCCTTCATGATCTGGCCTCTGTAAATTGGTATAGAATCAGCTTGATCCCCTCTGTCGAAGACGCTTGGTCCTTCTTTTTTTTAAATATTTTCAGTGGTAACAAATACACGCTCATAAGCTAAATGAGAATTAAAAACAGGTTCAGCCCCTGGTTCGACCGTGATCTGGCAGAGTTACTCCACCTCAAGAATTTCATTTGGCAAATCGCTCGGCACACGGCATTCAGGCTGACTTGCTCTCGTTCAGGCAAATGAGAAATAAGTGCACTCAGGCTATCCGGAAGGCCAAAGTTAGTTACTTTAAGGAGCAGTTCTCTCTCTGTGGGTCTAACCCCAAGAAGTTCTGGAAAACAGTTAAAGACCTGGAGAATAAACCCTCCTCCTCACAGCTGCCCATGTCCCTTAATGTTGATGATGTGGTTGTTACTGACAAGAAGCACATGGCTGAGCTCTTTAATCACAACTTCATTAAGTCAGGATTCCTATTTGACTCAGCCATGCCTCCTTGCACATCCAACATTTCCTCATCTCCCACCCCTTCTAATGTGACGATGCTCCTCCGTCTTTTCCCTGCCCCACTACAAAGTATCTCACTGTAGGCGGTTTCTGAGTCCGAGGTGCTAAAGGAGCTCCTTAAGGAAAGCTTTACTATGTACAGACTCAGCGAGCATAGCCTTGCTATTGAGAAAGGCCGCCGTAGGCAGACCTGACTCTCAAGAGAAGACAGGCTATGTGCACACTGCCCACAAAATGAGGTGGAAACTGAGCTGCACTTCCTAACCATCTGCCAAATGTATGACCCTATTAGAGACACATATTTCCCTCAGATTACACAGACTAACAAAGAATTAAAAAACAAATCCAATTTTGATAAACTTCCATATCTACTGGGTGAAATACCACAGTGTGCCACACAGAAGCAATAATTGTGACCTGTTGCCACAAGAAAAGGGCAACCAGTGAAGAACAAACACCATTGTAAATACAACCCATATTTATGTTTATTTATTTTCCCTTTTGTTCTGTAACTATTTGCACATCATTACATCACTGTATATAGACATCATATGACATCTGAAATGTCTTTATTCTTTTGGAACTTCTGTGAGTGTAATGTTAACTGTTCATTTTACTTTTGTATATTATCTACATCACTTGCTTTGCCAATGTTAACATATGTTAACCCATGCCAATAAAGCCCTTAAATTGAAATTGAGACATAGAGAGAGAGAGAGAGACATAGAGAGAGAGAGAGAGACATAGAGAGAAAGAGAGAGAGAGAGAGAGAGAGAGAGAGAGAGACAGACAGAGAGAGAGAGACAGACAGAGAGAGAGAGACAGAGAGAGAGAGGGGGGTGTTGTGTCTAAAAAAGAGTCCATTGTTTCCTTCTGCAGGGGAACAGGTTCACATAGGAGTCAGTGTTCTGAGATTACAGTGTTAGATACTGATCTGATACAGAGTGGAGTGTTTCCCACGTCAACCGGCTACGCTACGGCCCACACCTGAATTAGCTAACCTTAGACTCTATCACCTCACACTGTCAGCAGTATTAGAGAGAAATGGAGAGAGAGAGAGGGATGGAGGGAGAGAGAGCCGGAGTGGGATTTTATTTTATTTAACCTTCATTTAACTAGGCAAGTCAGTTAAGAACAAATTCTTATTTACAATGACAGCCTACCCTGGCCAAACCCTAACCCGGACAACACTGGGCCAATTGTGCACCACCCTATGGGACTCCCAATCACGGCTGGTTGTGATACAGCCTGGAATCAAACCAGGGTCTGTAGTGGCGCCTCTTGCACTGAGTTGCAGTGCCTTAGACCGTTGCGCCACTCTGGAGCCCAAAAGAGAGACAGATGGACTGAGAGAGTAGTGGATGACGGGGCAAGAGAGAGAGTGTGGGAGAAAGAGAGTAGTGGATGACGGGACAAGAGAGAGAGTGTGGGAGAAAGAGAGTAGTGGATGACGGGGCAAGAGAGAGAGAGTGGGAGAAAGAGAGTAGTGGATGACGGGGCAAGAGAGAGAGAGTGGGAGAAAGAGAGTAGTGGATGACGGGGCAAGAGAGAGAGAGGGGGAGAAAGAGAGTAGTGGATGACGGGGCAAGAGAGAGAGTGTGGGAGAAAGAGAGTAGTGGATGACGGGGCAAGAGAGAGAGTGTGGGAGAAAGAGAGTAGTGGATGACGGGGAAAGAGAGAGAGAGTGGGAGAAAGAGAGAGCGGGAGAAAGAGATGAGAGAGAGAGAGTGAGCGAGAGAGAGAGAGAAAGAGAGAACATGAGGGTCTGTGTTGTAAACATTGATACTGATCTGTGTTGACTTTGCTGTACTGGTCTTTTTGTCTGAATCACAGAGAGCCCACAGAGAGCCCACAGAGAGCCCACAGAGAGCAGAGGATGAGACCGGTGGGAACAGAATGGTTGCAGACGACACAGGACTTTGAGAGAGAACTGCCTGTCGGATGGTAGACACAGGGACTGACTTCTAATCTCACTTGTCATCACGCTTCAGTGAATAAATGGGTGAACAATCACTGGGGGAATTCCTAACGTAACACGAGCCTACTGACGTAAGACTATAAACGCCAATGTAGCCTAAATGAATGGAGGGCTATTTGCAGGCAACGGAGAGACTTGTGACTGTGTCTGAAAGACATTAGGATGCACAACAGGAAGTCAACTTTAAACCTCATCATTAGCTATTGTGGTCTAAACATCTCTCCAAGGTCTTCTGAATTCACTCTATTAGCAATGGTGTAGTACCAACAAGAGGCCATGTTGTTTCCTGCTGGTCAGTGAACCAGGATATTATGGTGGTAAATAGAAACTACTGCCTCAGTATGAAAAGTTAGCAAGATAATTCCCTGTTCATTTTAATAGCAAATGAGCTTCCTGGGCTAAAAGTTAATTCAATGACTCTCCATCCCCCTCACAGTTTACTAAAGCTACAACATGAAACACAACATAAAAATGTCTGCAGGATTTTTGCTAGTCTTCTATAAACTGAACTTTGTGATTTGTGTATTAATAGTATAGGTCCATATTTACTTTTTTTAAACTTAAGACTGTGCTGCATTTCTAGGTGTCAACTGTACAGTGAACGTTCTAAAAGCACATTGAAATAACCTACTATTCCGCTGCCATAATGTTACCTTGTCAATCTGACGTTATATAAACAAAAGACCGTTGTTCACCTCTCAGTGAATTAAGCTGTGACTTCAGTTCTCTCCTCTCTTCCTGGTCCCACGCACAGCCTCTCTCTCTCTCTCTCTCTCACACACCTACGCACACACACACCTTCGCTCTCCCTCGCCACTGCCTCTACCACCTGGCTTCTTCTCTCTAGTGCTCCGTGATGGGGGGCATTTCCTCCCACTGACCTACCGGCCACACTACTACTAATCCTCTCCTCCCCTCTTTTCTCCTCCCGTCCTCCCTTCACTCCACTCCTCCTCCTCCCTCCCTCCACTCCTCCTCACTCCACTCCTCTCCTCCCTCCACTCCACTACTCTCCTCTTCTCCACCTCCCTAAACTCCACTCCTTTCCTCCTCCCTCCACTCCTCTTCTCTCCTCCTCACTCTACACCTCTCCTCCTCCCTCCTTTCCTCCCCCTCCACTCCTCTCCTCCACTCCTTTCATTTCCCCTTCTCCTCTCTGTGTGTATTCACACAGGGTTTATTCTAGGGGCCACTGCAGTCAGACCAGTTCTCTGGTTATATACACCTTGACTTTCTTCTTCTCTCCTGTTCCTTCCCTTCATCTCTCCTCTCATTTCCTCTCCTCTGTGTGTATTCATCACAGTACTCCATTCTAGGGGCTAGTGTGGTCAGTCAGACCAGTTCAGTCTGTTCAGACACAAAGACCAGGATGTGAAGCGGTCAATGTAGACCTGGTGTGAAGATGTTTGAAAGCTGGTTTCACTACACACCACTACACACCAACAGCCAATCTAGCAAGCTTACCTTTGGATCAACACACAATAACCCCGGCTCAGACATGGGTTAAAAGGTATTACAAACTGGGTGGTTGGAGAACTGAATGCTGGTGTGCTGAAAGCATTTCTTTTTACTGCTCTAATTCTGTTGGTAATCACTTTATAATAGCAATAAGGCAACTCTGGGTAAAGAGGAAGGAAGAGAGAGAGAAGAAAACACAGTGAGGGACAGAGAGAGAGAAACAGAGAGAGAGAGAGAAACACAGAGAGAGAGAAAGACAGAGAGAGAGAGGGAGAGAGAGAAAGACCGAGAGAGAGAAAGAGAGAGAGAGAGAAATAGCAATAGAGAGACAGACATACAGACAGACAGGAAGTCAACAGAACAGATAATAAGGGTCTGTCTGTCCTGCAGTGCTGTGGCCTGCCTGTCTGTCCTGCAGTGCTCAGTGCTGTGGCCTGTCTGTCTGCCTGTCCTGCAGTGCTGTGGCCTGCCTGTCTGCCTGTCTGTCCTGCAGTGCTCAGTGCTGTGGCCTGCCTGTCTGCCTGTCCTGCAGTGATGTGGCCTCCCTGTCTGTCTTGCAGTGCTCAGTGCTGTGGCCGGTCTGTCTTGCAGTGCTGTGGCTTGTTTGTCTGTCTGTCCTGCAGTGCTCAGTGCTGTGGCCTGTCTGCCTGTCTGTCCTGCAGTGCTGTGGCCTGTCTGCCTGTCTGTCCTGCAGTGCTCAGTGCTGTGGCCTGTCTGTCTGTCTGTCCTGCCGTGCTCAGTGCTGTGGCCTGTCTGTCTGCCTGTCCTGCCGTGCTCAGTGCTGTGGCCTGTCTGTCTTGCAGTACTGTGCTGTGGCTTGTTTGTCTGTCTGTCCTGCCGTGCTCAGTGCTGTGGCCTGTCTGCCTGTCTGTCCTGCCGTGCTCAGTGCTGTGGCCTGTCTGTGGGTGGGCAGAACAATGGGCTGAAGCCTCCTGCATCCCAAATGGCACCCTATCCCCTATATAGTGCACGACTGTTGACCAGTAGTGCATTTTCCTAAATAGATAATAGGGTGTCAATTGGGATGCAGCCACTGTGTGAGTTGAGGGGTGGGCAGGGTTAGGGGCAGGGTAAGGGTCAGGTGCAGGGTAAGGGTCAGGGAAATGGGCAGGGTAAGGGTCAGGGAAATGGGCAGGGTAAGGGTCAGTGTAAGGGTCAGGGTAAGGAGCAGGGAAATGGGCAGGGTAAGGGTCAGGGAAATGGGCAGGGTAAGGGTCAGTGTAAGGGTCAGGGTCAGGGTAAGGAGCAGGGAAATGGGCAGGGTAAGGGTCAGTGTAAGGGTCAGTGTAAGGGTCAGTGTAAGGGTCAGTGTAAGGGGCAGAGTCAGGGTCAGTGTAAGGGGCAGTGTAAGGGTCAGTGTAAGGGGCAGAGTCAGGGTCAGTGTAAGGGTCAGTGTAAGGGGCAGTGTAAGGGGCAGAGTCAGGGTCAGTGTAAGGGTCAGTGTAAGGGGCAGAGTCAGGGTCAGTGTAAGGGTAAGGGTCAGCGTAAGGGTCAGAGTCAGGGTCAGTGTAAGGGTCAGAGTCAGGGTCAGCGTAAGGGTCAGTGTAAGGGGCAGAGTCAGGGTCAGTGTAAGGGTAAGGGTCAGCGTAAGGGTCAGAGTCAGGGTCAGTGTAAGGGTCAGAGTCAGGGTCAGCGTAAGGGTCAGAGTCAGGGTCAGCGTAAGGGTCAGAGTCAGGGTCAGTGTAAGGGGCAGAGTCAGGGTCAGTGTAAGGGTCAGTGTAAGGGTCAGTGTAAGGGTCAGAGTCAGGGTCAGTGTAAGGGGCAGAGTCAGGGTCAGTGTAAGGGTCAGCGTAAGGGTCAGAGTCAGGGTCAGTGTAAGGGGCAGTGTAAGGGGCAGAGTCAGGGTCAGTGTAAGGGTCAGAGTCAGGGTCAGTGTAAGGGTCAGTGTAAGGGGCAGAGTCAGGGTCAGTGTAAGGGGCAGAGTCAGGGTCAGTGTAAGGGTCAGTGTAAGGGGCAGAGTCAGGGTCAGTGTAAGGGTCAGAGTCAGGGTCAGTGTAAGGGTCAGTGTAAGGGGCAGAGTCAGGGTCAGTGTAAGGGGCAGAGTCAGGGTCAGTGTAAGGGGCAGTGTAAGGGTCAGTGTAAGGGGCAGAGTCAGGGTCAGTGTAAGGGGCAGAGTCAGGGTCAGTGTAAGGGTCAGTGTAAGGGTCAGAGTCAGGGTCAGTGTAAGGGTCAGTGTAAGGGGCAGAGTCAGGGTCAGTGTAAGGGGCAGAGTCAGGGTCAGTGTAAGGGTCAGCGTAAGGGTCAGAGTCAGGGTCAGTGTAAGGGTCAGTGTAAGGGGCAGAGTCAGGGTCAGTGTAAGGGTCAGAGTCAGGGTCAGTGTAAGGGTCAGTGTAAGGGGCAGAGTCAGGGTCAGTGTAAGGGGCAGAGTCAGGGTCAGTGTAAGGGTCAGTGTAAGGGGCAGAGTCAGGGTCAGTGTAAGGGTCAGAGTCAGGGTCAGTGTAAGGGTCAGTGTAAGGGGCAGAGTCAGGGTCAGTGTAAGGGGCAGTGTAAGGGGCAGAGTCAGGGTCAGTGTAAGGGTCAGTGTAAGGGGCAGAGTCAGGGTCAGTGTAAGGGGCAGAGTCAGGGTCAGTGTAAGGGTCAGTGTAAGGGTCAGTGTAAGGGGCAGAGTCAGGGTCAGTGTAAGGGTAAGGGTCAGAGTCAGGGTCAGTGTAAGGGTCAGTGTAAGGGGCAGAGTCAGGGTCAGTGTAAGGGTCAGTGTAAGGGTCAGTGTAAGGGTCAGTGTAAGGGGCAGAGTCAGGGTCAGTGTAAGGGGCAGAGTCAGGGTCAGTGTAAGGGTCAGTGTAAGGGTCAGTGTAAGGGGCAGAGTCAGGGTCAGTGTAAGGGTAAGGGTCAGAGTCAGGGTCAGTGTAAGGGTCAGTGTAAGGGGCAGAGTCAGGGTCAGTGTAAGGGTAAGGGTCAGAGTCAGGGTCAGTGTAAGGGTCAGTGTAAGGGGCAGAGTCAGGGTCAGTGTAAGGGTAAGGGTCAGCGTAAGGGTCAGAGTCAGGGTCAGTGTAAGGGTCAGAGTCAGGGTCAGTGTAAGGGTCAGAGTCAGGGTCAGTGTAAGGGTCAGTGTAAGGGGCAGAGTCAGGGTCAGCGTCAGGGTCTGTATCCTGGATCACATTACAACACTGACTTCTGAGAGGCAAGAAACATGTAGGATTGTTCTCTCCTTTAAGCCCAGGAGAAATCCTGGGCTTAAAGGAGGGTTTTTCCCCTTTTCTTTGGTCCCACCATGTGATCAGGAGAGCAGATTTAGATGCCAGGCAGGGAGGTGGAAGGAACGGAGGGACAGATGGAGGGAATGGGGCCTCCGGAATGCCTGGGCTGGCACTACTGCGTGGGTAGACTAGCAGGACAACAGACCCCGGGCTGCCAACCAAGAGTTTGGCAAACTACCACCCATGTTGGCAATGACATTGTAATTAGCATTGTAACTAGGATGTAACTTTCTCAAGCTGAGTTGGTTGAGAGAAAGAGACCGTGGTCCCAATGGGAACTCCCCTGCCTAAATAAAGGTTAAATAAGACAAAGAGATAGACAGAAAGATAGAGAGAGAGCAGAGTTAAGCAGAAAGAGAGCAGAAAGAGGGTGAAAAAGAGGGGGGGTTGAGTGTGAGGAGCGTGTCAAGGCCTGCTTCCAGTTACCTGCCTGAGCAGCAGACCAGACCATGTCAGCAAGACTCATTTCCTCAACTTGAGCTCCTCTCAGACAATAAACAACATTACGAAACAATCCAGAGCAGACAGACAATAACACTGTAATAACCTTATAATAGCGTTAGGAAACAAAACCAGGAGCCAACTGGGAGGTACTGAGGTATTAACCTGGTCATAGAAGGTACTGAGAGGTATTAACCTGGCCATAGGAGGTACTGAGAGGTATGAACCTGGTCATAGGAGGTACTGAGAGGTATTAACCTGGTCATAGGAGGTATTGAGAAGTATTAACCTGGCCATAGGAGGTACTGAGAGGTATGAACCTGGTCATAGGAGGTACTGAGAGGTATGAACCTGGTCATATGATGTACTGAGAGGTATTAACCTGGCCATATGATGTACTGAGGTATTAACCTGGACAATGGATGTACTGAGGTATTAACCTGGCCATAGGATGTACTGAGAGGTATGAACCTGGTCATAGGATGTACTGAGAGGTATTAACCTGGCCATAGGAGGTACTGAGGTATTAACCTGGCCATAGGAGGTACTGAGGTACTAACCTGGTCATAGGATGTACTGAGAGTTATTAACCTGGTCATAGGAGGTACTGAGGTATTAACCTGGTCATAGGAGGTACAGAGAAGTATTAACTTGGTCATAGGAGGTACAGAGAGGTATTAACTTGGTCATAGGAGGTACTGAGGTATTAACCTGGCCATACAAGGTATTGAGAGGTATTAACCTGGTCATAGGAGGAACTGAGGTATTAACCTGGTCATAGGAGGTACTGAGAGGTATTGACCTGATCATAGGAGGTACTGTGAGATATTGACCTGATCATAGGAGGTACTGAGAGGTATTAACCTGGTCATAGGAGGTACTGAGACATATTAACCTGGTCATAGGAGGTACTGAGAGGTATTAACCTGGTCATAGGAGGTACTGAGATGTATTAACCTGGTCATAGGAGGTACTGAGAGGTATTGACCTGATCATAGGAGATACTGTGAGGTATTGACCTGATCATAGGAGGTACTGTGAGGTATTGGCCTGATCATAGGAGGTATTGTGAGGTATTAACCTGGTCATAGAAAGTACTGTGGGGTATTTACCTGGTCATAGGAAGTACTGAGCGGTACTAACCTGGTCATAGGAGGTACTGAGAGGTATTAACCTGGTCATAGGAGGTACTGAGAGGTATTAACCTGGTCATAGGAGGTACTGAGAGGTATTAATCTGGTCATAGGAAAAATTGATTAATTTACATTTTGCTTATATTTTGGACGGTATTCACACCCTTTGACTTTTTCCAAATGTCGTTGTGTTACGGACTGAAATTAAAATGTATTAAAATTAGATTGTTTGTCACTGTCCTGCACACAAAACCTCATAAACTCAAAGTATAAATATGTTTTTAGAATTGTTTACACATCAATTAAATATGAACAGCTGAAATGTCTTGAGTCAATAAGTATTCAAGCCCTTTGTTATGGCAAGCCTAAATAAGTTCAGGAGTATTTGCTTAACAAGTCACATAATAAGTAGCATGAATTTCAGCAGGACAATAACCTAAAACACAAGGCCAAATCTATACTAGAGTTGTTTACCAAGAAGACAGTGAATATTCCTGAGAGGCCAAGTTACAGTTTTGACTTAAAGCTACTTGATACTCTATGGCAAGACCTGAAAATGGTTGTGTAGCAATGATCAACAAACAATTTGACAGAGTTTGAAAAGAATAATGGGTCAATTCTGGACAATCCAGGTGTGGAAAACTCTTAGGGATTTATTACCCAGAAAGACTCACAGCTGTAATCGCTGACAAAGGTGTTTCAACAAAGTAATGACTCAGTATGAATACTTATGTAAATTCGATATTTCTGTATTTCATTTTCAATAAACTAACAAAATAATCTAAAATTATGTTTTCAATTTGTCATTATGGGGTATTGTGTGAAAAAAACATTAAAAAAACATAATCCAGGCTGTAACACAACAGAATGTGGAATAAGTCAAGGGGTATGAATACTTTCTGAAGGCACTATATATATACAGTACCAGTCAAAAGTTTGGACACACCTACTCATTCAAGGGTTTTTCTTTATTTTTTACTATTTCTATATTGTAGAATACTAGTGAAGACATCAAAACTATGAAATAACCTATATGGAATCATGTAGTAACCAAAAAAGTGTTAAACAAATCAAAATATATTTTATATTTTGAATTCTTCAAAGTAGCCACCCTTTGCCTTGATGACAGCTTTGCACACTCAGCGGGACAAAAGTCATTAAAACAGTTTTTACGGGCACACAAATCCAAAATGATGTATGCGATTGAAAAATCGAATTATTCTAACCGAAAGAGTCACCTAACTTGCGTTGTTCTTCAATAGGCTATGCGTAGACTAATATACCTATTTTTTGTGTGCGTATTTGGTATCCAGCTGTTTAGTTAGGCCTAGTGATATTGGCAACCATCATCAGCTGATCGAGGAAATATTTTTCTGAATGACAGTCAAGTGACAACCAGCTGTGGGATTGGCCTATAGCACACGATGCAAAAGCAGCCGCTGCATCAGTGAAGATCCAATCCAATACCCCTAAATTTGTGTTGATTATCTGCTGTTGTTGCTGTTGTCTGGAAATTCCGCAGCATCGACCGGTACCCAGGAAGGTCAAGCCTGAGACGCTGGCATGCCGCTATAGTGCTGCGGCTACAACCCCGGTAGCTGAGACCTTTCCCCCCTGCTCCCTCCGTATTTTTCCTACCTTTTCCGTGTCTAGAGTCAAAACCATGTCTGACTGCCCCTTGTCTTCCGTTTCTAGGCCCATTCCTCCCCCTGTGTCATCGATGGCCAGCCAGCGTACACGGTGAGACGCCTCCTGAGGGTTCGACCACGGGGCAGGGGTTTCCAGTACCTGGTTAACTGGGAGGGTTATGGCCCGGAGGAGAAGTGCTGGGTTCCCGCTAAAGACATCCTGGACCCAGCCCTCATCGCCGACTTTCACCGCCGGCACCTCAAGTCAACCTGGTATCCGCCCAGGTGGAACACCAGACCTGTCATTGTCTCCACCCCCTCTAGGTGTGGCCCATCTTCCTCACTTATCCTCTGTGTTTTTATACCTGTGTTTTCTGTCTGTCTTTTGCCAGTTCGTCTTGTTTGTTCCAGCCTACCAGGGTTTTGTGTCTCAGCTCCTGCTTTTTTCAGTTTCTCTTTTCTCGTCCGCCTGGTTTTCGACCCTCGCCTGTCCTGACCCTGTACCCGCCCGCCTGACCACTCTGCCTGACCTGACCCTGAGCCTGCCTGCCGTCCTGTACCTTGGCCTCTACTCAAGATTATCGACCCCTGCCTGCCTTGACCCGTCGTTTGCCTGCCCCTGTTGTTACAATAAACATTGTTACTTCAAACAGTCTACACTTGAGTCTTACCTTAATTCCTGATAGGGGGGGGTCTGTACGCAGCGTAGTATCTTCCACAAAATATTTTACTCTGCAAAAAGACACGTAAGCTGTTATTGTAGTGGTGAGTGATTAGCATGTCTTGGGGGTATGATATTTGTGCATCTGTAAACTTTCTAACTTATCAGTGTTCATGATTCATTCATCATTATCTGTAATCATGGTAGCATCCACATTAATGTAGAAGTGTTCAGAAAACATATTCCATTCTTATTTACAATCAAAGTGATCCCAACATGAAACAACACATTATTAAACATGCATTTCTATTGGGCACAACTTTTGACTACTTTAATACATATAGAGAGAGAGACAGAGAGACAGAGAGTCAGAGAGAGAGAGACAGAGAGTCAGAGAGAGAGACAGAGAGAGAGAGAGAGAGACAGACAGAGACAGAGACAGAGAGAGAGAGAGAGAGAGAGAGACAGACAGAGACAGAGAAAATGTTCCCACCTAGCTACAGTTGAAGTCGGAAGTTTACATACACTTAGGTTGGAGTTATTAAAACTTGTTTTTCAACCACTCCACAAATGTTTTGTTAACAAACCATAGTTTTGGCAAGTCGGTTAGGACATCTACTTTGTGCATGACACAAGTAATTTTTCCAACAATTGTTTACAAACAGATTATTTTACTTACAATTCACCGTATCACAATTCCAGTGGGTCAGAAGTTGACATTGCCTTTAAACAGCTTGGAAAATTCCAGAAAATTATGTCATGGCTTTAGAAGCTTCTGATAGGCTAATTGACATAATTTGAGTCAATTGGAGTTGTACCTGTGGATGTATTTCAAGGCATACCTTCAAACTCAGTGCCTCTTTGCTTGACATCATGGGTGATCAAAAGAAATCAGCCAAGACCTCAGAAAATAAATTGTAGACCTCCACAAGTCTGGTTCATCCTTGGGAACAATTTTCAAATGCCTGAAGGTACCACGTTCATCTGTACAAACAATAGTATGCAAGTATAAACACCATGGGACCACGCAGTCGTCATACCGCTCAGGAAGGAGACTCGTTCTAGGTCTCCTAGAGATGAACGTACTTTGGTGCAACTGCACATGGGGACAAAGATCGTACTTTTTGGAGAAATGTCCTCTGGTCTGATGAAACAAAAATAGAACTGTTTGGCTATAATGACCATCGTTATGTTTGGAGGAAAAAGGGGGAGGCTTGCAAGCCGAAGAACACCATCCCAACCGCGAAGCACGGGGGTGGCAGCATCATGTTGTGGGGGTGCTTTGCTGCAGGAGGGACTGGTGTACTTCACAAAATAGATGGCATCATGAGGAAGAACATTTTTGTGGATATATTGAAGCAACATCTCAAGACATCAGTCAGGAAGTTAAAGCTTGGTTGCAAATGACCTTCCAAATGGACAATGACCCCAAGCATACTTCCAAAGTTGTGGCAAAATGGCTTAAGGACAACAAAGTCTAGGCATTGGAATGGCCATTACAAAGCCCTGACCTCAATCTCATAGGAAATTTGTGGGCAGAACTGAAAAAGTGTTTGTGAGCAAGGAGGCCTACAAACCTGACTCAGTTACAGCAGCTCTGTCAGGAGGAATGGGCCAAAATTCACCCAACTTATTTGGGGAAGCTTGTGGAAGGCTACCCAAAACGTTTGACCCAAGTTAAACCATTTAAAGGCAATGCTACCAATACTATTTGAGTGTATGTAAACTTCTGACCCACTGGGAATGTGATGAAAGAAATAAAAACTGAAATAAATAATTCTCTCTACTATTATTCTGACATTTCACATTCTTAAAATAAAGTGGTGATCCTAACTGACCTAAGACAGGGAATATTTACTAGGATTAAATGTCAGGAGTTGTGAAAAACTGAATTTAAATGTATTTGGCTAAAGTGTATGTAAACTTCCGACTTCAACTGTATATAAAGAAACAATAATATCCAGGCATTTACAGAGGGATGATGACTCCTCGCCTTTTGTACTACAATACAACAGTACTTTAGACTAAATGATCTGGATAACAGCAGCGTACTTCAAGCAGCCTGGGTTTATCACACACAGGGTGGGTGCTCACTATTCTTCTCAGGGGAAGATAAACAATCTGACAGCAAAAAACAGCAAGACCTTGTCTAAACTAGACATATTATAATACTTTATCTTGTGAAGGACAAAACTGGTAGCCTGCCCTACACTGTGCCTAAGGCTACATTTAGCAGTCATAGACCTACTACTACACTGTGCCTAAGGCTACATTTAGCAGTCATAGACCTACTACTACACTATGCCTAAGGCCACATTCAGCAGGCATAGGCCTATTACTGTTGAGCTGACTATACATGACCATAGACATAGGCCTACTGTATCTTATGAGGGACAACACTGGTATATTTAGTAGGCAGCTTACTATAAGTGAGCACAGGACAATAACAGACCCCAGAGCGACTAGCCAGACTGAGAGACTGACTGAGTGAAAGATTATTTCAGTCCATCCTGTGTGTCGGTGCCATTTAAAGACAAAGACCACAGTATGGGGTCCCGGTCCGCCCCTCCCTCCCACACCCTGTGACCTTTAATCCAGTAAAGGCCAGGGGTCGCTGCCTGTTCCATGAGGATAAAATTATTGTCCCACTGCCTCTTTGTCACATGTTCAGACAAACATACTGGAGTGGACACTGGGAACAGAGTCTGGGTAACTGTGTCGAGACACAGAGAGAGTGCAATGCCATGCAAGTCTATTTTACTTCAAAATTAAATGGAAAAAAATACAGCTGCAAGCAGCCATGCCAGGGTTCAAGCTTTGGCTCAATAGTGCCACCCTCAGGACACGTCGCCCTAGGATAAGCTACTTCTGTACTCCTTACCATGCTTGCCAAATATCAGAACTCGACATCAAACAGATCATGCAATATGCTTTTGATGTATTTTGGACCATTATCAATGATGTTGACTACTTTAAAGTCTTCTTCTCCAGAACCGCTGGACCGATTGGCACCACATTTGGAATATAGCATATATGTACCCATGTCTTTAAACACAATATTTTCCAGGACTCTAGCTCAAACAATATGGGCGCTATGAGCCAATGAGCTTGCATGAATGTTTTTTCCTGTTCAACAGCGTCACCATGCTGCTAAGCTGAATCAAACTTTACAGGTTAGGTAGATGTGCTTGCATATGTTGAGTCTTGACAGTGTTTGGAACATGTGCACCAAGTTTTATCACAAAACAAATATCTGTGTCGGATTTATATGCATTTACGTGCCAGACCACACCCACGTGAATGTTTATTGGTCAGTAGGCACCATGTTGTTTGACATATTAACCTGGAAAATATTGTGTTGTGAAACCTTTGCATTTTAAGTGTTCTTCACAAAATTCGAAATGGTGGAAAATCCATCATTGCGGACCTCATAGGTTCTTATGCAAATGTATTCCTTGTGAGGAGAGGGACCTATGTACTGAATTTCACAACTCTACGTTACACGGGGTGAGGGGCGTGTGGCCCTTGGCCCTTTACCATCATGCCAGGTTGCACCCTCCTAGGCCTTACTATCTCACGGGAATGTGCATCTTTTAACAACATTTTGGCAGAACTGGAATAAGAATCATCAACGCCAACAAATACAATAGGGTTTCACCAGCCTTGTTGCTTGAACCCCTAATTATAACGACCTAGTATTAGAAACCTAATAAAACTGTTTTTAGGTAGGGGTGTAAACAGGTATTCAAACAACAACAGGTGCATTGTGCAGCTGCAACTGAGCATCACAGCAACGATTAACAATAAGTAATACATTGTTATCGATTATTGCATGGTTGGGTTTTGAGTTTGCAAGAGAGCCATTTCACTGTACTTGTGCATGTGACATTAAAACGTAAAAGTTGAAAACTGCGTGTGTCTGTGCCCTGTATCAGAGAGTCAAACGAGAGAGAAAACAACTCAACTCAAGCTTGTTTTCCAAGTCACTTCCAAGAAGTAGTACATTCAGTATCAACACCAATAGGCAGGTCTTTAATCAGAGCGACAGACGGGTCTCTCAGAGGGATAAAGGCGTCAGAGGACACAACACAAGAGAATGACGTTCTAGTGAGAACTGTTTAATCTCCTCACAAAGTCACCGAGCATCATAATACATTCCCTGGACCTGATACACAGACTAGAGGTCGACCGATTATGATTTTTCAACGCCGATACTGATTATTGGAGGATCAAAGAAAGCCGATACCGATTAATCGGCCAATTTAAAAATATATATATTTGTAATAATGACAATTACAACAATACTGAATGAACACTTATTTTAACTTACATCAACAAAATCAATTTATAAATAAATAATGAAACATGTTCAATTTCGCCCCTATCTGGGCTCGAACCAGGAACACATCGACAACAGCCACCCTCGAAGCAGCGTTACCCATGCAGAGCAAGAGGAACGACCACTCCAAGTCTCAGAGCGAGTGACGTTTGAAACGCTATTAGCGCGCACCCCGCTAACTAGCTAGCCATTTCACATCGGTTACACCATCCTAATCTCGGGACTTGATAGGCTTGAAGTCATAAACAGCTCAATGCTTGAAACACAGCGAAGAGCTGCTGGCAAAACGCACGAAAGTGGTGTTTGAATGAATGCTTACGAGCCTGCTGGTGCCTACCACCGCTCAGTCAGACTGCTCTATCAAATCATGGATATAAATATGAACTATACAAATTGATGGAAAGTGGTGTTGGGGGAAAAATATACAACATTTTGAAATCCATGTACACAAACAACAAGTGTGCGGTTAAAATTGGCATAAAACACACACATTTCTTTCTACAGGGCCAGGGGGTGAGACAGGGATGCAGCTTAAGCCCCACTCTTTTCAACATATATATCAACAAATTGGCGAAGGCACTAGAACTGTCTGCAGCACCCGGCCTCAACCTACAAGAATCTGAAGTCAAATGTCTACTGTTTGCTGATGATCTGGTGCTTCTGTCCCCAACCAAGGAGGGCCTAGAGCAGCACTTAGATCTTCTGCAGAGATTATGTTAGAACTGGGCCCTGACAGTAAATCTCAGTAAGACAAAGTTAATGGTGTTTCAAAAAAGGTCCAGTTGCCAGGACTACAAATACAAATTCCATCTAGACACCGGTTGCCCTAGAGCACACAATCAACTATACATACCTCAGCCGAAACATCAGCGCCACAGGTAACTTCCACAAAGCTGTGAACAATCTGAGAGGCAAGAAGGGCCTTCTATGCCATCAAAAGGAACATAACATTTGACATACCAATTAGGACCAGGCTAAAAATACTTGAATAGAACCCATTGCCCTTTATGGTTGTGAGGTCTGGGGTCCACTCACCAACCAAAAATTCACAAATGGGACAAAGACCCAATTGAGAATCTGCATCCATAATTCTGCAAAAATATCCTCCGTGTACAACGTAAAACACCAAATAATGCATGCAGAGCAGAATTAGGCCGTTACCTGCTAATTATCAAAATCCTGAAAAGAGACGTTAAATTCTACAACCACCTAAAAGGAAACAATTCCCAAACCTTCCATAACAAAGCCATCACCTACAGAGAGATGAACCTGTAGAAGAGCCCCCTAAGCAAGCTGGTCCTGGGGCTCTGTTCACAAACACTAACAGACCCCACAGAGCCCCAGGACAGCAACACAATTAGACCCAAGCAAATCATGAGAAAACAAAAAGATAATTACTTGACACATTGGAAAGAATTAACAAAACACAGAGCAAACTAGAATGCTATTTGGCCCTAAACAGAGAGTATACAGTGGCAGAATACCTGACCACTTTGAATGACCCAAAATTAAGTAAAACTTCAGGGAGATATCAGCCCTGGTCTCTCCTCGCTGTCTGAGGGACAGGGAGATACCAGCCCTGGTTTCTCCTAGCAGCTGTCTGAGGGACAGGGAGGTATCAGCCCTGGTCTCTCCTAGCTGTCTGAGGGACAGGGAGATATCAGCCCTGGTCTCTCCTAACTGTCTGAGGGACAGGAAGATATCAGCCCTGCTCTCTCCTAGCTGTCCTGGTCTCTCCTAGCTGTCTGAGGGACAGGGAGATATCAGCCCTGGTCTCTCCTTTCTGTCTGAGGGAAAGGGAGATATCAGCCCTAGTCTCTCCTAGCTGTCCTGGTCTCTCCTAGCTGTCTGAGGGACAGGGAGATATCAGCCCTGGTCTCTCCTTGCTGTCTGAGGGACAGGGAGATATCAGCCCTGGTCTCTCCTTGCTGTCTGAGGGACAGGGAGATATCAGCCCTGGTCTCTCCTTGCTGTCTGAGGGACAGGGAGATATCAGCCCTGGTCTCTCCTAGCTGTCCTGGTCTCTCCTTGCTGTCTTAGGGACAGGGAGATATCAGCCCTGGTCTCTCCTTGCTGTCTGAGGGACAGGGAGATATCAGCCCTGGTCTCTCCTTACTGTCTGAGGGACAGGGAGATATCAGCCCTGGTCTCTCCTTGCTGTCTGAGGGACAGGGAGATATCAGCCCTGGTCTCTCCTTGCTGTCTGAGGGACAGGGAGATAGCAGCCCTGGTCTCAACTAGCTGTCTGGGGGACAGGGAGATATCAGCCCTGGTCTCTCCTTGCTGTCTGAGGGACAGGGAGATAGCAGCCCTGGTCTCAACTAGCTGTCTCTCCTGAAATCTTCCCTCCCCGATAGCATTCTCTCGGGGGAAGCATTTCTGGAGGGTGACGAGTCCAACCAGAGACAGCACGTAGTTTGTCACTCCTCACCTGACAGTGTGTGTGTATGTGTGTGTGTGTGTTTTCCATCAATCAGTAGTGCTCTCTCAGCCCTCTACTCCCAAAGCTCATTACCTCACCGTGACCAGGCTTGTTGTCAGTGAGAACCATTTTATCTTTACCCCTTCAGCTAGCTATCTATCCAGCCAGGCCACATGTTAACATATTCAGGTTCTGTCAAATACATAGGAATGAGATTTATCAATATAAAACATACATTACATTTTTACATTTTAGTCATTTAGCAGACGCTCTTATCCAGAGCGACTTACAGTAGAGTGCATACATTTTATTACATTTTTTTTTTTTTTTTTTTTTTTTTTACATACTGAGACAAGGATATCCCTACCGGCCAAACCCTCCCTACCGGCCAAACCCTCCCTAACCTGGACGACGCTATGCCAATTGTGCGTCGCCCCACGGATCTCCCGGTTGCGGCCGGCTGCGACAGAGCCTGGGCTCGAACCCAGCCCAGCATGGGCGCGAACCCAGAGACTCTGGTGGCGCAGCTAGCACTGCGATGCAGTGCCCTAGACCACTGCGCCACCCGGGAGATCCGGGTGGCGCAGTGACACAACATACCTGACACAACATACCTGTTGTGTGCGTTTGAGGAAGAGAGCGAGAGAGAGACAGACAGAGACAGACAGACAGAGAGAGAGAGAGAGAGAGAGAGTGAGAGTATTGTTTGAGTGCAGTGTACACATTCTGCTTACACAGTTTGAAAAAGCCCTACTCA
This sequence comes from Salvelinus alpinus, assembly GCF_045679555.1. Lineage (NCBI taxonomy): Eukaryota > Metazoa > Chordata > Actinopteri > Salmoniformes > Salmonidae > Salvelinus > Salvelinus alpinus. Next base: position 74,097,665 of record NC_092092.1, read on the forward strand.
GACCTGAACTGGTCCTTCAACCTCACACACCCACTCTGACCCACTCCCACAATGCACCATGATTCCATAGGTCATGGGGTCACAAGTGGCCTCTGGTCTCCACGACAACATCGTAGCAGTGGGGGGGAAGACTGTGACAAACACACTCTCGTTCTCCCACCAACCCACAGACACACACACACACACACACACACACACACACACACACACACACACACACACACACACACACACACACACACACACACACACACACACACACACACACACACACACACACACACACACACACACACTTTGTCCCCAGTCTCCTGGACATCAAGAGAGTCTGGAGTGGAAGATCCAACCCGAACATTTACATCAGACCTCATCAATGTCTGACTCTGAACACTGCAGAATGCAGGGGCACCACAGACCACCTACAGCTGACAGAGGAGATGGATGGAGCAACAAACACTAAGGCTGACAGAGGAGATGGATGGAGCAACAAACACTAAGGCTGACAGAGGAGATGGACAGAGCAACAAACACTAAGGCTGACAGAGGAGATGGACAGAGCAACAAACACTAAGGCTGACAGAGGAGATGGATGGAGCAACAAACACTAAGGCTGACAGAGGAGATGGATGGAGCAACAAACACTAAGGCTGACAGAGGAGATGGACGGAGCAACAAACACTAAGGCTGACAGAGGAGATGGATGGAGCAACAAACACTAAGGCTGACAGAGGAGATGGATGGAGCAACAAACACTAAGGCTGACAGAGGAGATGGATGGAGCAACAAACACTAAGGCTGACAGAGGAGATGGACGGAGCAACAAACACTAAGGCTGACAGAGGAGATGGATGGAGCAACAAACACTAAGGCTGACAGAGGAGATGGATGGAGCAACAAACACTAAGGCTGACAGAGGAGATGGATGGAGCAACAAACACTAAGGCTGACAGAGGAGATGGATGGAGCAACAAACACTAAGGCTGACAGAGGAGATGGACAGAGCAACAAACACTAAGGCTGACAGAGGAGATGGACAGAGCAACAAACACTAAGGCTGACAGAGGAGATGGACAGAGCAACAAACACTAAGGCTGACAGAGGAGATGGACGGAGCAACAAACACTAAGGCTGACAGAGGAGATGGACAGAGCAACAAACACTAAGGCTGACAGAGGAGATGGACAGAGCAACAAACACTAAGGCTGACAGAGGAGATGGATGGAGCAACAAACACTAAGGCTGACAGAGGAGATGGACAGAGCAACAAACACTAAGGCTGACAGACGAGATGGACAGAGCAACAAACACTAAGGCTGACAGAGGAGATGGATGGAGCAACAAACACTAAGGCTGACAGAGGAGATGGACAGAGCAACAAACACTAAGGCTGACAGAGGAGATGGATGGAGCAACAAACACTAAGGCTGACAGAGGAGATGGATGGAGCAACAAACACTAAGGCTGACAGACACTTTACCTGAGAGGAGTTGTGTTGTTGTAGAGGTCAGGCTCAAATAAACTGCTTTTTGGACCATCAATAATACATGAAATGGAACCTGTCTGGCAGAAATGCAATGTGTCTGCTTTTCTAGCATTATACGTGGACCATTAAAATGATAATGTATAAATTGCAATTTTCCATGTGCCACTAATGTCTACAGTGCTTTAAGCGACCCGAGTCCACACAGCTGGAGAGACGTGGCTGCACATCGCTTCCTTCAGCTATTTGGGCAACAAAATCGATCAGAATCCTGTAAAATTGGCAGGATAACTGAGTAGGCTACAATATAAGTAGGTGGTCCGACGCATTCAAGGCCACGGGAGGGAGTTTAACATTTGACTTAAACAAAGAGAAGAGAGTAAACATTTAACTAACTGGTTATAAACTGCTGTGATTTGGCGATAGTTGCAAGACACTGGCGATTAGCCTCGGTTGCGGTGTATTTCATATTTTCTTGGCTAGGCTAAATTAATCAGCCCCGTGCATGTTCGCCAGGGACGTCGGTATGTGGGTAAAGTATCTGTAAAAACTTCTGAATAGCATTTCAATAAGCCGGTGATCTAACCTGTGTAAAAAAACTCAGTTTGCAGAAGAACGTGAGTCAAAATTCGGAAATTGTTTTGTGGTTGTGGGAGCAGCGTGCATTACAGTGTTGCTGCTCCAGCAGCAAGTGCAAGACAATAACAAATACATTGGCGCTTACCATATTTTGTATGCAGATTCTTTCTCAGGTAATAGATGTTTCGTTTGGTAGGCAATCAACTGAATATCTATAAAATCCGTTGTATAGAGTTTGCATCCCTAGGGACTTTGCAGAGAAGACAGCTTTTCGCTATGGCCACTGCAGAATGAACCACTGCCGCTCGCTCGCTGTCTCTTTCCCTCTCTGTGATTTGAACTGCGCTGCGCAGGGAAAGTGGTTAGTTAAAAAAGGGGGAGGCATGGGGAGGAGGGAGAAAATCGAACCCGGCCTGTCCTGTGCCGGAACTTGGGAGTGTAGGAACACTGGCGCTACTTAGTGGTACAATCATGAATTGACAGGCATTTGAGAGAGGCTTATCTCAACATACAATAACTGAATCAGCTTTATTCGCCAAGTACATTAACGTACCAGGAATTTGACCAGGTGAAATAGTGCTGCCACAATAAACATAATATATAGACGAATAATTTACACCGAGTACATTTACATGTACCAGGAATGAGAAGAAAATAAATCCTCAGGTGTCAAGTGAAAATTGTAGTTTATGTAATGAGGTTCACCGACCACAAGATGGCACTGTTGCACTAGACAAACACCAGGGTCATGGTAGTCTTACATAGCCATACCTCCAAAATCACGTTTTTGTCACGCCTCCTGGTTCTCGACGATGCTTGCTAGGTTCATGGCCACGCACCACTAGGGTTGGTGTGTGGCCACAATACAAAACTCATGGAGATCCTATAATTCACAATTATATATGCTTTCTATGTAGTTCTCCCCACCCCTGGTGGTCCTCACTGACACATATACATATGTTCGCACGCACGCACACACACACACACACACACACACACACACACACACACACACACACACACACACACACACACACACACACACACACACACACACACACACACACACACACACACACACACACACACACACACACACACACACACACACACACACACCAGAGGCTGCTGGTGGGAGGAGCTATAAGAGGTCAGGCTCATTGTAATGTCTAGAATAAATGGAACAGAATCAAGCATGTGGTTTCCATGTTTTACGTAGGATGCCGTTCCATAAAAGTCTTAACAATGAGCCCCTCCTCCTATAGCTCTCCCCACCAGCCTCCTCAGACGCACACACAGTTTGTATAAATGTAGCTGTGTGTGTTTCAGGATGGAGCGTTTCTGGTGAGGGACATGGTTCAGCACCCTCATGGTGCTGAACCAAGGCAAGGTCTACAACATCCAGATACGTCACCAAGGCAACACATACCACCTGGGCACCGGCCTCATGGGTAGCGAGGTAAACAAACAGCCCCCTCTCTCTGCTCTGTCAAGGAGTCCACTCATAAATTAGAATCCTAAGCTTATTTTTTTAAATATATTTAAGGTATTTCATGATGTTATTTAACAGATGATGAGAGAATGGCAGTGGGAAAAGATAACGGTTGTCTCCAATCAAGTGGGATTTGAACCTATGTTATTGAACAGATAGCCTCAGGCGGGATTTGAACCTATGTTACTGAACAGATAGCCTCAGGCGGGATTTGAACCTATGTTATTGAACAGATAGCCTCAGGCGGGATTTGAACCTATGTTACTGAACAGATAGCCTCAGGCGGGATTTGAACCTATGTTATTGAACAGATAGCCTCAGGCGGGATTTGAACCTATGTTATTGAACAGATAGCCTCAGGCGGGATTTGAACCTATGTTATTGAACAGATAGCCTCAGGCGGGATTTGAACCTATGTTACTGAACAGATAGCCTCAGGCGGGATTTGAACCTATGTTATTGAACAGATAGCCTCAGGCGGGATTTGAACCTATGTTATTGAACAGATAGCCTCAGGCGGGATTTGAACCTATGTTACTGAACAGATAGCCTCAAGCGGGATTTTAACCTATGTTATTGAACCTACTTTCTGACGGGCCACCCCCAGGTGGTGAAGGTAGGAAACATCATCTCCACCCCGCTGATCCTCAACACTGGGGCCCTACAAGGGTGCGTTCTCAGCCCTCTCTTGTACTCCCTGTTCATCCATGACTGCATGGCCATGCACGCCTCCAACTCAATCATCAAGTTTGCAGACGACACTACAATGGTAGGTCTGATTACCAACAATAACGAGCCGGCCTACAGGGAGGAGGTGAGGGCCCTCAGAGTGTGGTGTCAGGAAAACAACCTCTCACTCAACGTCAACAAAACAAAGGAGATGATCGTGGACTTCAGGAAACAGCAGAGGGAGCACCTCCCCCATCCACATCGACAGGACATTAGTGGAGAAGGTGGAAAGTTTTAAGTTCCTCGGCGTACACATCACGGACAAACTGAAATGGTCCACCCACACAGACAGCGTGGTGAAGAAAGCGCAACAGCGCCTCTTCAACCTCAGGATGCTGATGAAATTTGCCTAGTCATCTAAAACACTCACAAACCTTTACAGATGCACAATCATGACCATCCTGTCTGGCTGTATCACCGCCTGGTATGGCAATTGCACCGCCCTCAACCGCAAGGCTCTCCAGAGGGTAGTGCTGTCTGCACAACGCATCACCAGGGGCAAACTACCTGCCCTCCAGGACACCTACAGCACCCGATGTCACATGAAGCCCAAAAAGATCATCAAGGACAACAACCACCCGAGCCACTGCCTGTTCACCCCACTATCATCCAGAAGGCGAGGTCAGTACAGGTGCATCAAAGCTGGGACCGAGAGACTGAAAAACAGCTTCTATCTCAAGGCCATCAGACTGTTATACAGCCATCACTAACATTGAGTGGCTGCTGCCAACATACCGACTCAAATCTCTGGCCACTTTAATAAATGTATGTAATAAATGTATCAGTCACTTTAAATAACGCCACTTTAATAATGTTTACATATCCTACATTACTCATCTCATATGCATATACTGTATTCTACACCATCTACTGCATATTGCCTATGCCGCACGGCTATCGCTCATCCATATTTATATATGTACATATTCTTACTTCATCCCTTTACATTTGTGCGTATAAGGTAGTTGTTGTAAATTTGTTAGATTACTTGTTAGATTTTACTGCATAGTCGGAACTAGAAGCACAAGCATTTCGCTATACTCATATTAACATCTGCTAACCATGTGTATGTTACCAATACGATTTGATTTGACCAACTACATACACATGCTTTCTCCTCTTCTCTTAATCTTCTCCTCCTTCACTTCTCCATCTTCTCCTTCTTCCTCCCCCTCCTCCTCTTCTCCCTCCTCTTCCCCCTCATCCTCCTCTTTTACCTCCTCCACTTCCTCCTCGTCTTTAATCTCCTCTTCTTCCTCCTCCTCTATATCTTAATCCTCTCCTCCTCCTCTCCTCCCTCACTCCTCAGCTTGAGGTCCAGTCTTGGGCCAGGTCACCCCCTGTTCCACTCTGTTCAGAGAGGCCATCTTGTCTGGGTGGCTGAAGCACACGATCAGGTCACACTGTCTCAGCTGGGTCCGCACTACGAGACACAACAGAAGAAGAAAATAAAATATATCCCTGTACAAAATCCAATCCAATACGAAAGGAGAGCTGAACGATTTTCTTCTTATAGGTAACAAACAAGAAACCCCATAAGAAAATCAAGAGGGAAAATGTCTACCAGTTCATTATTTATAATAAGATACAGATGTTAAAATAATGTTAATGTCTCAGATTAAGATGTCATATTATTGTTGTGTCCCAGGGACATACTGTATATATATACAGTTGAAGTCGGAAGTTTACATACACCTTAGCAAAATACATTTTAACTCAGTTTTTCACAATTCCTGACATTTAATCATAGTTAAAATTCCATGTCTTAGGTCAGTTAGGATCACCACTTTATTTTAAGAATGTGAAATGTCAGAATAATAGTAGAGAATGATTTATTTCAGCTTTTATTTCTTTCAGCACATTCCCAGTGGGTCAGAAGTTTGGATACACTCAAATAGTATTTAGTAGCATTGCCTTTAAATGTTTAACTTGGGTCAAATGTTTCGGGTAGCCTTCCACAAGCTTCCCACAATAAGTTGGGTGAATTTTGACCCATTCCTCCTGACAGAGCTGGTGTAACTGAGTCAGGTTTGTAGGCCTCCTTGCTCACACACGCTTTTTCAGTTCTGCCCACAAATTTTCTATAGGATTGAGGTCAGGGCTTTGTGATGACCACTCCAATACCTTGACTTTGTTGTCCTTAAGCCATTTTGCCACAACTTTGGAAGTATGCTTGGGGTCATTGTCCATTTGGAAGACCCATTTGCGACCAAGCTTTAACTTCCTGACTGATGTCTTGAGATGTTGCTTCAATATATACAGATCATTTTCCTTTCTCATGATGCCATCTATTTTGTGAAGTGCACCATTCCCATCTGCAGCAAAGCACCCCTACAAACATGATGCTGCCACCCCTGTGCTTCATGGTTGGGATGGTGTTCTTCGGCTTGCAAGCCTCCCCCTTTTTCCTTCAATCATAACGACGGTCATTATGGCCAAACAGTTCTATTTTTGTTTCATCAGACCAGAGGACATTTCTCCAAAAAGTACGATATTTGTCCCCATGTGCAGTTGTACCAAAGTACGTTCATCTCAGCAGTGGCTTCTCCTTGCGGAGTGGCCTTTCAGGTTATGTCGATATAGGACTCGTTTTACTTTGGATACAGATACGTTTGTACCTGTTTCCTCCAGCATCTTCACAAGGTCCTTTGCTGTTGTTCTGGGATTGATTTGCACTTTTCGCACCAAAGTACATTCATCTCTAGGAGACAGAACGTGTCTCCTTCCTGAGCGGTATGACGGCTGCGTGGTCCCATGGTGTTTATACTTGCGTACTATTGTTTGTACAGATGAACGTGGTACCTTCAGGTGTTTGGAAATTGTTCCCAAGGATGAACCAGACCTGTGGAGGTCTACAATTACTTTCCTGAGGTCTTGGCTGATTTCTTTTGATTTTCCCATGTCAAGCAAAGAGACACTGAGTTTGAAGGTAGGCCTTGAAATACATACACAGGTACACCTTCAGTTGACTCAAATGATGTCAATTTGCCTATCAGAAGCTTCTAAAGCCATGACATAATTTTCAGGAATGTTCCAAGCTGTTTAAAGGTAATGTCAACTTAGTGTATGTCTAGTCAGAGAGCGCAGCATGATGGGAAGGATTACTACAACCTGACTGTGAGTCCCAAATGGCACCCTATTCACTTTCAACTGCACTACTTCTGGCCAGGGTCCATATGTCAACAAGTATTGAACGACTGTATGTAGGGAATAGGGTGCCATTTAGGACACAGCTGACTGTTGTAGTGCTGAAAGCTTATTTGCCCACTAACCATTTCCCTTGGCAGAGACAAGACACAGCTTCATATCTTCACATCAAATCATCTCATAATGAGACTGGCTGTAATAGCCTCCACGCATCTCCCCATATCCAACACATCAACTGGAGGCCTATCCTATCCAAAGGCCATCCATAAACCACATGGCAAATTGTGAGACGTTGAGCATCTGAACATCATGGCTGAATTGCACAGCGGTTCGTTGGCCGGCGGGTCGAAATCCTATTTGGATGCGTAGGAGGAAGATCACATTTCAGAGGTAACGCAAGAGTTACATCACTAGATTTGCATAGAATCTACACATTAGAATGCTGGGTGAGTCCCAAATGACACCCTATACCCATAGTGCACTACTGTTGACCAGAGCCCAACAGACATACAGTACGTACATGCAAGTCTGTCCAGACACTCAGACATGGAGTCCAGGCCCTTCAGAATGTGGTCCAGATCAGTAGAGTCACCCTGTTCTGTGCTCCTCCCTCTTCTCTCCATCTGAAACACCACAGACAGTGAACTAAATTGCATTCAGTCAGTACAGCTATGCCATGTCAACCTGCATGGCCACTGATTCACATAGAAATCCATACAGTAGTCTGGTATATTCATATCTCATATTCATTGACGTAGGCCTACTACTCTGAACAATTCAAACTGTGAAGTAGAAAGTGTACAGTACCATGACTGCTGGGGGTATGACTGGGATATGACTATCAAGATATAGAATGCCAACATGTGTATGCACATTCTACCAAACACATTTGGCATCCCAATAAACAAGCCAATGGTCAACATTCTCATTCAAGCTTTTTAATAAAAAATTTGACAAACAGGCAAACCACAAATGAATAACAATCACAACAACACTATAGTGCCTTGAACACCCTGTCCAGAGACGTATCATACACATTCTATAACAGGTACTTAACACACAACCACAATCTGTATACAACAGCACCATTCAACAGCCTGCTGCTCAGCTTAGACAGCATGCAGTATGGGGCTGGAGACATCTATCTCTATCACCTATCTCCAGTGGTTTCCGCTTCTGTCAGAGAGAAAGAGACTGCTGCTGCAGATATGAGACTGTAGTCTACTGTACATACAACTGCAACAACGTTGTAGACAAGCATACAGAGCACGGGCTACTAGCTTTGGATTAAGGTCCATTTCAGAACTGCAGACATTCCTGGTGAAGTGGGGAGGAGGTGGTATCCATTCCCTGGTCTAGGTCACTCCTCCATCCACTTCCCCATCCCCTGGTCCTTTCCCAGTTCCTGTCTCCGGTTCGGCTCCTGTTCCACAGCCCTGCAGCGGAGGAAGTCTTCCTCAAGCCTCCGTAGGGAGTCCCCCAGATCAGGACTGGTCCACTGCATCCCCATGTTATTGGCCATCCATGTCAGCTGCACTGGGAAACCACAAGAGAGACAAGAGGGACAGGGCTGTCAGTGCCAGAAGTGGGCCATACAGAGTATGATTTAAAGCACAATGCAGAATTTATAATGAATTACACACACCCATCAAGTTTTAAAAATGGAACGTTAAAGAGTGGGTAGTAAATGGATAATAAGGCAATAGGGTGTTACGGTTAAAGTAAAGACCGGTAAACAAAAAAATGTTCAGCTACTAACGATTTTGCTTAATCGTTTCTGAAAAACACAGCTACAGCTACCTACATCATCATACAGAAAACTTAGATGTAAAAATATTCGAACACCGCCTACAACATTCAAATGGTAGAGATTACCATAATGAGACAACATACCTGATAGATGTTCTACGTCTTCAATCATTCTCTCTAAACCCTTGTTCAACTCCATTCTCTCTTCTCCACTGTCCTTTTGATGGCCGGAGAATAGGCCATCTTTAAACGCGCAATATTTATATGAAGATTCGATTCCCAAATGAATAGCCTACCAAAACCAACCAGAACGTAAGCACACTGAACATGTTTCATGGGCGTAGCATAATCATAATGGATAAACCGCTAAGTAGGTCAAATGCAAGGACGTGCTTAAGCTTAAGTTTATAAACTTCAAAACGGTTTTGTTTTGATGACTTTGATTGACAGGGGTAGCTTAGCAGCTAGCTAAAATCAGTCCAGTTGGCTGGCCAGGCTAACCGTCGCAAAAATGAATCCAAAGTAAACAAATGGTAGTCAGTGAGCTTGTCAAGCTTGGATACAATAACCAACTTTAGAGTACTTCAATTAAATAGGCACCTTCTTATTTATAAATATTTACAAGTAAACTAAATACTTACGATAAGCTCTAACGTTATCCGATCGGATCTAGCGGTCTATTCCTCTTATATTGGTTGTTGGTTAGAGAAATTGCGCGTGGTGCGTCTCTGTATGCCCTCGCGCACTGTAAACCTGCTGCCTCGTGCCACGGGAAACAATGTAGCTTGTATGGAAGATGGAGACATTGTTGCAAATTCACAAACGCATGCTTGAGATTTGATACATTGATGCATACGTCTGTGCAATTTCATATTTTCGTTCTTGTTGCACAGTGACGTAGCCAGTGGGGATTTTAGCATGTAAATCTTGGTGGGGAAAAATAAATAACAGTGGCATGCATGCCATTAAAGCCACTACACTACACAACACAACACTAAACAATACATTAATAGCACTATAACGGTGACAAACGGTGCCCACAAACTGTTAGGGCCTACATAAAGCTGTTCCAACAGCAGTCCCAACACATTACCACTGCTACACCAAGCTATCAGCGGAGCCTTGTCTGGCAGCGAAACAGTTCATTCAGCCTCATTTACTGCCTTTTAAACAACATATCTGATATGGCTGACTTGCTTAAACAAATGTGGCTTCTACTGACAATTGAGATGTACAAACTATGGCATAAGGGGACAACAAGCGGATAAGAAGCAATCCGTAATTTCGATTAAGTCATTCATGAGCGAGCTAGGATGGATGTAGTCAATATAACTATTTGTTCAGCACCTTTGAAATGTACAGCAACAGAATTCAGAAGATGGGCCGTTCTTGCAGTGTTCTCCCTGTACACCAAGTCAGAACTGTACGATAAATAAAGGGGTCATATAAGCAGACAATGAAAGCTCTTACAATATTTGATGATTACATTTCTCAAAAATAGGTTATAGGCTACATGTGCCCCACAGAGTGAGAACTTTAGGTGAAATTCAGATGTGAAAATAGACACAATTATTAGGGTGAGGCACAAGGCACAGGCACACACACTTAGTATTACTTTCTTAGCTACAGTATACATATCTCCTTGGCATATTACATAATTTATGCAGCAGCATACAATACATTTTTGGACTCACCTGGTTGTGCTGTGCTCACTTGAACAGGAAGGTGGAGCGGTGGTCCTTCATGGGAAAATGTTGTCATCAAACTTTGTCATCAAAGTCTGGCATTCTCTGGACTTATGGTGCTTTCAATACAACTGGGAACTCGGAAAAAAGGTTGAATCCTGATGACGTCAGTGATCTTCAGGTCGTAGCTCTAGAAAGAGGCCCGAGTTCTGAATTTACAATTCTGAGTTGGATGAAAGTTCAAAACGTATTTTCCCAGCCGTAGCTTGTTTTTACAGAGTTCCCAGTTGTCTTGAACTCACTAAAGTCCGATTTTGCAGTTCCAAGTTAACAGTTTTTTTTTGCACAGCACAAATCATGCCTCATTGACAGCATGGCCAATGTTGAATGTTTATCATTTTAAACTCAGAAAAGAGACCCTCATATTTTAGAGTTGGGACCATACAGCCACTCCACTGAATAGCAGGCTAGTGGTTGCTTTGCAATGCTTGCAGCCAGCCACTGATTCCTTCCAAACCACTCATTGTTGAATTTGCGATTTCTAACTTGTTGTGTAATGTTTATGTCCAATGGCCGATGAGCACCAATACGTTTTATCTAAAATTTCTCTTCATTATTTCTCTTCATTTAACAAGGATTAAAAAGGATTTGCCAGTAGATTGTTGACTTGATTCATGATGATGCCTCACCGCTACTGTAGATAAAATGTGATTTGACGTCATTTTATTTGTGGCCAATGACCTTGAGTCTTCGTGGATGGGCACTTCTAATGTAACTCTATGGCAGCACCCAAGGGGCTTGAATTTTCTAGCTCTACCCTTAGACTTGGCGGTGACATAGTGTCCCCATGAGTGACAGAACACTGAGCCAATCACAGCGCAACGCTCTGTATTTTCAGCTGGCTTGCCCCACCACCACAGAAAGCACTGATCTAGGCTGAAACACCTGCATTTTGGAGCTTCCTTACTCAAGAAAACAAAAGAGACCATGTTTGTATGCATCTTCATTAACTCAATGATATATATAATTTTTACATTGTTTGCAAACTGATATGTGACATGTATTAATGCCAAAATAACATGCAAAACAGGAAAGCTGAGGCCCACCTGCCCAGAATGACTGGTAAGAATGACTGAACGACGTAAGTAAAGTGAGGAATGGGAGGAGGGACATGTGTGTCAGATTAGATAAGTATAGAAACCTTTGTATCACATTTTACTTAGTGCTATCACATTTTTCCAGACGGAGGCGCCAAGTTGTAACTAAGTAACAGTTACCGCTGAATCCCTAGCCTTTCATCTGTGACTGAACTTCCAAAAATAACGGCTACCTAACCACTTCTACAAAGTTATGGCAACACCAGATGAATTTGAGGGAGGGAAGAAAGACCTATTTATTCTGTTTTTCAGCAACGGCGGACTCGATATCAATCCAGCCTACTATTTAGGTTCAGAGAACAGGCATTTGGAAATTGTATAGGCCTCTTATCAGCAATCATAAATGTTTCATGAAATGTATATATAATTTTATTGTATTTTTACAATCCATTCAAATGTAATTCAATTCATACTAAGAGTAAGAGTGGGAATTCAACAAAAAGATAACTCATGTAAAAAATATACTGTGTCTGTAAAATGTATTTTTGTTCAGAACTTTTGTGAAACAGCACAGTTAAAAATACATGGCAAAATAAAAATCCAACCGGATGGTGTTCAGCGATAGATCGGAGGGTTTGAAGGTAGCTGAAGGGTGGGACTAATAACAACAAGAAAACTATTGTAAAATACATTGTGTCCATAAAATGTACACTAAAGGTCAAAAGTTTAAGAACACCTACACATTCAAGGGTTTTTTCGGTTTTTACTATTTTCTACATTGTAGAATAGTAGTGAAGATATCAAAACTATGAAATAACACGTATGGAATCATGTAGTAATGTAGTATTTCATAGTTTTGATGTCTTCACTTTTATTATACAATGTAGAAAATAATAAAAAATTAAGAAAAACCCTGGAATGAGTGTATCCAAACTTTTGACTGGTACTGTATATATTTGCAAAAAAATATGTTGGGGATTGGAAATGATGCAGACAATTATGTTGATGGAAGCTACAATTTATCTGCAGTATTAAAGCTGATCTACCCCCTAAAAAATATATAAAAAATAAATAAAGAGTGTGAATTCCTGTGGAGGGAGAGAGCCTTAAGGAACTGGCTGACAGATTGAAAAAAATGACACTCCTGTCAAAATCCTCACTTGGCTAAACAACCAATCAGGAGAAATGGGTGTTGCCAGGGACACAGATAAAAGAGTGGGACAGGTGACAGTGCTGACATTGAGCAAGGGCAAATAGTCAACAGGTAACAAGTAGAGAGAGAGAGAGAGAGACAGAGAGATTGAGAGAGAGAGAGAGAGAGAGAGATTGAGAAAGACAGACAGACAAAGAGAGAGAGCGATACCCCGGGGGCATAACTCAGACACTGAAACAGTCATCACCTTCCAAGGACCAGAACAGCACAAGTTGGAAAAGAGGCTAATTCAAACTTGAAAATATAAACTTTAAGGTTATCCTGACACCAGGAAAGGACTGAGGACTCTATTCATACTTGTCCCCAAGGAGACGACAAGGACAGCCCAAGGACAGACACACAGCAGCATCAGGAGGAGGTGAGAGAGACTACAGACTAACTGACCATGGCGTCGTTCGAACCTCAGGGTCAGTCTCCTCCTTGCTGTGGCCCCCAGTTCCCCAGCCTGGGCCAGGAACCTCCAGAACTCAGCATGTACAGTGACTGCTACTACCCCCCTCCATCGCTCCCCAGCCCCCAGCGCACCACCCCCACCTCCTATGACTACAGCACCTCCTCCCCCAACCCTTACCTGTGGTTCAACGGATCCGGCATCAACGCACCCCCATACCTGGCCACCACCGGGCCCCCAGGTAACCCCGGGCCACCCTTCGTTCCCCAGCACTATGGGATGCAGAGGCCTTACCTGGGGCCCGGCGGGGCGGGGGTCCCTGGGGGGGAGCTGGGCTGGTTCTCTCTGCCCTCACAGGAAGACCTGATGAAGCTGGTCCGCCCGCCCTACTCCTACTCCGCTCTCATCGCCATGGCGATCCACGGCGCCCCGGAGCGGCGGCTGACCCTGAGTCAGATCTACCAGTACGTGGCCGATAACTTCCCCTTCTACAACAAGAGCAAGGCTGGCTGGCAGAACTCCATCAGGCACAACCTGTCACTCAACGACTGCTTTAAGAAGGTCCCCAGAGACGAGGACGACCCTGGTAAGAGTCTGACGTCATTATGTGTTTGTTTTATTTTAGTTCTAAGCCCACAAAATAACCAATCAATCTAAGATATGACAGTATTTGATGGTTGATTTATTCATTTTGAATCTAACCTTGTCAAAAGTCAAAAGTCTACTTTAGTTATCATGTGTCTTTACTTTAGGTAGCCACTGTGGCGTGCCTTTAGTGTGTGTAATAGTCTTGTGAAGGAACGGTAGATGAACTGTGTTTAGTAATGATAGTAGATGATGCAGTCAATAATCCATGTGTCAACCGCAAACACATTCTACTCTACCCCCCCCTCCTTCCCTCCCTCGCTCTCTTTCCCTCACTCTCTCTCTTCCAGGTAAGGGTAACTATTGGACACTAGACCCAAACTGTGAGAAGATGTTTGACAATGGAAACTTCCGTCGTAAAAGGAAGAGGAAGTCTGATTCACTGTCTGGAGGAGAGGGGGGGTCAGGGGGGTCGGAGCCAGGTGACCCCAACAACCGGGGGAGCCCCGAACCCCCCAGCAACCACGGGATCGACATGTCTCCCACGCCAGAGAGAATCCCCACCCCTTCAACCACAGGTCCCGCCCCTTGCTTGAGCAGCTTCCTGTCTGAGATGTCTGGAGTGGTGTCAGGGGGAGCCAATGAGATCGTAGGAGATTCGCTGAACCGGGCCCTCCCCATAACCCTTACCCTGGATGGGACCCAGAGGCCTACACAGCCTGGGGGTTTTGGTAGTTACTCCCCCAGCTCGGGTGCTTCGGAGTGGGCTTCCCAGCTGCCGCCTCCCCCTGGCCTCTCCTCCTCGCCCACCCACTCTTCCCTGGGTTACAGCAGCCCCATCCTCAGCCAGTTCAATGGGCATTTCTACCCCGGCTTGGGCTCAGCAAGCATCCTATACCCACGGGAAGGCACAGAGGTCTGAACAGACTGATAGAGGGGGAGACAGGGATGGGCAGAACTTAGCTAGAGGTCTAAAGACACTAAAGAAAGGAGAGTGAGAAAGAGAGACAGGATTCTACCTGAGACTGAACTGAACCGTCTGCTGACACACACATACACACACAGTAATCAGTTAAAGCTGACAGGGCGGGACTCAGTTGCGTGTGACAGCAGGATGAGCAGGGCCTGGTTCCCACAGAAACAGCCGAGTCAGCATCGATGATGCTTCACGCACACACACATGCACACACACACACACGCACACAAATGCGCGCACATACACACACCTGTTTAATCATCTATAATTGCTGACTGTCATGACTGACAGTTTTAATTTGTATATATTTTTATTGATTGTGTTTATTTTATTGTTTATATATGTTATTTTATAGTTTATGTATGTGTTTTTATCTCTGAGTGCTTGGGTCCAACATATTTGTTCAACATTGTAGAATATTGTTTTGCGATGGATGGCTCAGACCTGGGTTCAAATCCATGTGTTTTGTTATTTGAATATATTTTGCTGTGTATTTAATTATTTTCAAATACACAGCTCAAAACAAGTATTTTTATTTGAGTATTTGAATGGTTATTTGTAAAAAAACAAATAGTTGACCACATTTAATTTGAAAGTATTTTCTAATATTTATTTCAAATACAATTTTTTAAATATATGGATTAAATGCATGGGAGTATATTCGAGTCAGTGTATATGAGTATTCCCAAATAAATTCCAATATTCAACAACTTGTTTTTTCTAATAAATGTGATCTGAATACTTGTTTTCAGGAAAACGTTCTCTGAAGTGTCATCGTCTTACTCTTTTTAACTCAGAAATAAAAATCAGCCTGCTTGCCTAGTGTTGTAAGGGAATTATCTGTCTAAACAAATCTTTGTGAAAGATGATTAACGGTCTCAAACCTTCAGTGAAAAATGACCCTCCTAAAACACACAGGTAGGACAGAAACAGTCCTGTCAGAGAAACGATGACCAGCGAACCAGGGAAACCTGCTTGTCAGGGTAACTTGATCCTACAGTATGATAAGGATATACTGATGGGTGCATGGATAGATGAAGCCTGGAGGGCTAACTGACTGTTGTAAAACGGTGAGAATCCTCATAACCCTTCTCTCTTCTCTCTACTCTCACACAATAACTCACCCCCTTTCTTCAAGTCTTGCTGACTGGACAAGACTGGGATGTAGAAAGGAGATAAGGAGGGGCTTTATGCAGGTAAAATAGTGACTTAATTATACAAGCATGAAAAGTATGATTTGTATATTTAAAATATGAGTTGCAGCTATATACAGAGTTTTGTATTTGCAAAAAATATTTGCAAACATAAATGCAACAACAGTTGCATGCAGGTAATGTGATGGGTGAATAAATACAACACTTTTAAACATATACATTGATATGTGAATAAATTCAATAAGATTTGCAAGCATGCAACTACATTTGAGAATAGTTGCATGCTTGCGACTAGTGAATCTTCTTCTATGAATCAAAATTACATTTGCCAATGTTGAATCTGTGCACTCAGAGTTTTGGCACTAATTTTGCGACTAACCCGTGCCAAAAGTTTTGCAGTTGTAAAAAACATGAGCTCTGGTAGACAGGGCTGTTTCTTCCGACCAATCAGGTGAGGTGTTGTCATTCTTGAACATGCTTTCGCATGCTTTCGCATTTTCCATGGTTCCGGTCTGGAAGTAAGCTTTCCACTGTGCTAAATTTGGATCAAATTCGACATTGACATCTAGCTAGCTAATCAAAATAAAAAGGTGAGATGTCTCATATTCTATCTCTTAGCAGTTAGCTCTAAACTCACCTGGGTACTGCATCAGCTAGATGAAGCAAATGCACATCTAATCTTCTTCCCCATCCCCTCTTGTCTTGATTCTACAGGGAGCTAGCCTGTTCTCCTCAGAACATTATCAGCAAGCTAGCTAACATTAGTCAACTTGAGCAGAGATCTCAGTTTGCTAACTAGCAAAGCCATCCAACTACACACCAAATATACACAGAGCAAACAATTATTTTCTAAACTAATGTTAGTCTCAACCAAATAACAAGTATATAGCTAGACCTATTGCTCTGACACACAATGTAAGAACCACTAGATACAGGCTAGCCAGAAGGCTTTAATGCTAACCAGTCATGTAAAGCCAATAGCAGTGGTGTAAAGTACTTAAGTAAAAATACTTTAAAGTACTACTTAAGTAGGTTTTTGGACTTTACTTTACTATTTATATTTTTGACTACTTTTACTTCACTACATTCTTATAGAAAATAATGTACTTTTTACTGCACACATTTTCCCTGACACCCAAAAGTACTCCTTACATTTTTTATGCTTAGCAGGACAGGAAAATGGTCCAATTCACGCACTAATCAAGAGAACATCCCTGGTCATCCCTACTGCCTCTTATCTGGCGGACTCACGAAACACGAATGCTTTATTTGTAAATTATGTGTTGGAGTGTTGGAGCATGCCCCTGGCTATCAGTACATTTTTTTTAAATCCTCTGGTTTGTTTAATATTTGAAAGGATTTATACTTTTACGTTTGATACTTAAGTATATTTTAGCAATTGCATTTACTTTTGATCCTCAAGTATATTTGACTGGGTGACTTTCACTTTTACCTGAGTCATTTTCTATGAAGGTATCTTTACTTTTACTCAGGTATGACAATTGGGTACTTTTTCCAACATTGGCCAATATGCTATGTGGAAACACTCGTTTTAATACTTCCCTTCATCTTCCTAACCAATGCCTTGTTGTAGCTTTCAAATTCTGTGAATATCATTTAGCTAGCTAGCTGGTAATTTTAACAAATTTGATCCATATTTATCACAGTGGAAAGCGAGCTTCCCGACCAGAAACGATGTAAAAACGTGTAAGCACGTTCAAGAATGACAACACTTCACCTGAAAAAAGAAAAAAGAAAAAGCCCTGTCCACCAGAACTCGTGTTTTTCTGTGCTGCTTGCTTGCATTTTATTTTTATTTTTTTACAGCTGCAATACTTTTGGCACAGGTTTGTCACAAAATTAGTGCCAAAAACTCGGAGCGCACAGATTCGACATCGGAAAATATTGTTTTGTTTCACAGAAGAAAGATTAGTAAATGTGTTGCATTCATTCTGAAATGTAGTTGCATGCTTGCAAATCTTCCTGAATGTATACACATATCACTTTACATGTTTGTACGTGTTGTTATATTTACTCACGTTATTCGCTTGCAACTGTTGTTGCATTTATTCTCAACAGAAGTTACATGTTTGCAAATATTTTTTGCAACTACAAAAGTCAGTATACAGTGAAACTCATATTTTACATGTGCAAATTATACTTTACATACTTGTTTAATGAAGTCACTATTTTAACTTCATAGGAATTGACTATTGAGGTGAGAGAGGGTTGAGGGACTTTTCTCATGTGTAAGTTGTAGAATAATGTAAGATATATAGCCTGTTAGATAAGAGACAACTGTGAAACATCACCTATTATCCCCACCCCTCCCCTCCCCCATAGTGCTGACTGAAAGTTAAAATGAGCAAAAGGACTGGTAGATGAAAATATAGTCCTTTATTGCAGCAAGATCATTTGTCTTACACACTAAAACATTATACTACATTGGCACATATTTTGAACATAACCAGCTCCCTGGTATGAGCTACTGTGGGCCTGTGTTCAATGATGAAAGGACAAGCTCCCTGGTATGAGCAGGTTGGAGCCACTGTGGGCCTGTGTTCAATGATGAAAGGACAAGCTCCCTGGTATGAGCAGGTTGGAGCCACTGTGGGCCTGTGTTCAATGATGAAAGGACAAGCTCCCTGGTATGAGCAGGTTGGAGCCACTGTGGGCCTGTGTTCAATGATGAAAGGACAAGCTCCCTGGTACGAGCAGGTTGGAGCTACTGTGGGCCTGTGTTCAATGATAAAAGGACAAGATCCCTGGTATGAGCTACTGTGGGCCTGTGTTCAATGATAAAAGGAAAAGCTCCCTGGTATGAGCAGGTTGGAGCTACTGTGGGCCTGTGTTCAATGATAAAAGGACAAGCTCCCTGGTATGAGCTACTGTGGGCCTGTGTTCAATGATAAAAGGAAAAGCTCCCTGGTATGAGCAGGTTGGAGCCACTGTGGGCCTGTGTTCAATGATAAAAGGACAAGCTCCCTGGTATGTGCCACTGTGGGCCTGTGTTCAATGATAAAAGGAAAAGCTCCTTGGTATGAGCAGGTTGGAGCTACTGTGGGCCTGTGTTCAATGATAAAAGGACAAGCTCCCTGGTATGAGCAGGTTGGAGCCACTGTGGGCCTGTGTTCAATAATAAAAGGACAAGCTCCCTGGTATGAGCAGGTTGGAGCCACTGTGGGCCTGTGTTCAATAATAAAAGGACAAGCTCCCTGGTATGAGCAGGTTGGAGCCACTGTGGGCCTGTGTTCAATGATGAAAGGACAAGATCCCTGGTATGAGCAGGTTGGAGCCACTGTGGGCCTGTGTTCAATGATGAAAGGACAAGACAGTTGTACCTGAGGAAATCTATGTCTGAAAATATTTGAGTAGATGTTTTATTACTTCTACTAAACCTAACACAAACTATACAAAGTAAAGTTAGTTAGAAACTGTTGTACATTCAGGATACATTTTGATTATAGTTGTTGGTTAGTATTAAGTATATGTAGTCTGTTCAATATATTTGTAGAGCAGTTTTTATCAAAATAAACCCTTTTGATAAATTTCCGTCTCTGGCACTCCTAGACCTTTATTTGCCAATAAAACACCGGCAGCATCACTGTAATGTAGTGTGTACACACAGAAAGGAACAGAAACACCGGCAGCATCTCTGTAATGTAGTGTGTACACACAGAAAGGAACAGAAACACCGGCAGCATCACTGTAATGTAGTGTGTACACAGAAAGGAACAGAAACACCGGCAGCATCTCTGTAATGTAGTGTGTACACACAGAAAGGAACAGAAACCAGGAAAGAGCTTAAGGACTGCACCCCTTATCCCCAGCCTTATCCCCAGCCTTAACCCCAGCCTTATTCCCAGCCTTATCCCCAGCCTTATCCCCAGCCTTATCCCCAACCTTATCCCCAGCCTTATCCCCAGCCTTATCCCCAGCCTTACCCCCAGCCTTATCCCCAACCTTATCCCCAGCCTTAACCCCAGCCTTATCCCCAGCCTTATCCCCAGCCTTACCCCCAGCCTTATCCCCAACCTTATCCCCAGCCTTAGCCCCAGCCTTAGCCCCAGCCTTAGCCCCAGCCTTATCCCCAGCCTTAACCCCAGCCTTATCCCCAGCCTTATCCCCAGCCTTATCCCCAGCCTTATCCCCAGCCTTATCCCCAGCCTTAACCCCAGCCTTATCCCCAGCCTTTTCCCCAGCCTTATCCCCAGCCTTAACCCCAACCTTATCCCCAGCCTTACCCCCAGCCTTATCCCCAGCCTTAACCCCAGCCTTTTCCCCCAGCCTTATCCCCAGCCTTAGCCCCAGACTTATCCCCAGCCTTATCCCCACCTTATCCCCAGCCTTATTCCCAGCCTTAACCCCAGCCTTAGCCCCAGCCTTAACCCCAGCCTTAACCCCAGCCTTATCCCCAGCCTTAACCCCAGCCTTATACCCAGCTTTAACCCCAGCCTTATCCCCAGCCTTACCCCCAGCCTTACCCCCAGCCTTAACCCCAGCCTTATCCCCAGCCTTATCCCCAGCCTTATCCCCAGCCTTATCCCCAGCCTTATCCCCAGCCTTAACCCCAGCCTTATCCCCAGCCTTATCCCCAGCCTTTCCCCAGCCTTACCCCCAGCCTTACCCCCAGCCTTATCCCCAACCTACCCCCAGCCTTATCCCCAGCCTTAGCCCCAGCCTTATCCCCAACCTTATCCCCAGCCTTAGCCCCAGCCTTAGCCCCAGCCTTATCCCCAGCCTTATCCCCAGCCTTATCCCCAGCCTTAACCCCAGCCTTATCCCCAGCCTTATCCCCAGCCTTATCCCCAGCCTTATCCCCAGCCTTAACCCCAGCCTTATCCCCAGCCGTATCCCCAGCCTTATCCCCAGCCTTAACCCCAACCTTATCCCCAGCCTTACCCCCAGCCTTATCCCCAGCCTTAACCCCAGCCTTTTCCCCCAGCCTTATCCCCAGCCTTAGCCCCAGACTTATCCCCAGCCTTATCCCCACCTTATCCCCAGCCTTATTCCCAGCCTTAACCCCAGCCTTAGCCCCAGCCTTAACCCCAGCCTTAACCCCAGCCTTATCCCCAGCCTTAACCCCAGCCTTATACCCAGCTTTAACCCCAGCCTTATCCCCAGCCTTACCCCCAGCCTTACCCCCAGCCTTAACCCCAGCCTTATCCCCAGCCTTAACCCCAACCTTATCCCCAGCCTTATCCCCAGCCTTATCCCCAGCCTTAACCCCAGCCTTATCCCCAGCCTTATCCCCAGCCTTTCCCCAGCCTTACCCCCAGCCTTACCCCCAGCCTTATCCCCAACCTACCCCCAGCCTTATCCCCAGCCTTAGCCCCAGCCTTATCCCCAGCCTTATCCCCAGCCTTATCCCCAGCCTTATCCCCAGCCTTATCCCCAGCCTTATCCCCAGCCTTAACCCCAACCTTATCCCCAGCCTTACCCCCAGCCTTATCCCCAGCCTTACCCCCAGCCTTTTCCCCCAGCCTTACCCCCAGCCTTATCCCCAGCCTTAGCCCCAGCCTTATCCCCAGCCTTATCCCCAGCCTTATCCCCAGCCTTATCCCCAGCCTTAACCCCAGCCTTATCCCCAGCCTTATCCCCAGCCTTATCCCCAGCCTTATCCCCAGCCTTATCCCCACCTTAACGCTGCTGTTAGGTTGGACTTGATGGTTATGTTCCTGTATTGATTTCATTGATTGTTGTTCTCACATGCATATCTAATCTAATCTAAATACATTTCATTGAGAAGCATGAAATCTCTTGGGAGGAAGAAATGAGTCTAAAACCAAAGGATTCGTTTTGAGAATCACTGCCTTGCCAAGCTTTTATGCAAATAAGATACCTATAGCAAACACACACACACACACACACACACACACACACACACACACACACACACACACACACACACACACACACACACACACACACACACACACACACACACACACACACACACACACACACACACACACACACACACACACACACACACACACACACACACAGGCCCACCTCTCTAACCTCTGGGCTACCTGTCTACCTACTAGATCAGTGAAAGAGTGAAAGTTATATTGTAACGCTATTCAAATATCTCATGTTTCAACATGCACATTTGCATCCGAAATTTACTTATTGGCTAAATAA